>NC_134485.1:110065636-110284759 GCF_040206685.1 Ascaphus truei | reverse complement strand
ATACCCAACTTGGATCATCTTTACTTGTCGCTTTTACAGTAGGTACTGTAATTGTTACAAGACATTGATTTGGTAGAGACATCAGTATCAATATTATAATTTGCACCTACTGATAAAAACAAATCAAGAAGAAAATCTGAATGTAGGCCCCTATTGAAGATTGTAACGGAGTACTCACCACAAACAAGGCGTGACCGTAGGGCCGAGGTTGGGATTGATAAAACACCAACCTCCAGCAGAGAGGACGTGTCTGGAGTGTAGATTGGTCGAGGTAGCTGGGTCAGGGTTAGAGAGGTCATAATAGTCAAAGGTACTTGCCGAGTGTGACGGTGAAGGGGTACCCAGGCCATTAATAAAGGTATTTGGCCCGGCTGGGTGCCCTTGAGCCATATTGGGGAATTGGGAGTGTCAGCTTTTCAACCCAATTGTGGCACGTAACTGCATGTGTAATAAAGATATGTGTGGGTTTTTACTGTTCCTGGAGTGCTGGCCAGCGGAGATGTGCAAGGCGTGAGTTTCAGGGATGGTTTTACAGTAAAATGTCAGGGTGTGTTTGGGTAGAAGGGGGCCAATGTTGCGGGTTATCCCAAAACATGCACTCAGGAATCCCCCCAGACTCCTGAGGACATGAGGAACACAGACCACCGGATAAAATCCTCCCTAGAAAGCAGTTTGCAGCTCACTGCCAAATCTCCCTGCTTCAGCACAAACCAGGGCAGTAAGACCGGGCAGGGAACTGGGTTACATTACAGGTCCCAGGGTATGCCCAAATCTCAGAACCCAGTGAGGGGTTCCGTGCCTCTCTCACCAGATATAAGGTGAAGGGAGTTATACTGTAGGAGTTTTTAAGTTAATATGTAGAGTGTCAGATCTGCAGCCCGGTATTGGCTGCAGTGCTGTAAATGCAGATAAGCACTGTCATACTGCACAAGGGATTACTGTGTAGAGGCGGCCTCTGGATTTAGGAGGGCACACAATAATATAAGTAGCCATACCTAGGTGTCCTGAGCTCCATTGATAGGACCGGAACCGAAAGGAATAACTATCCTATGCTTACAAACCGCAGTAGCTATTCTACAGATACCTGGATATCCTAGATAGCCCTCATAGACCCTGACAGGAATACAGGAGCTGTTAGTTATGCACACTAGACTTGAAGATAATGCACCACTTGCTTTTGTAAAAGAGTATCTGCTAGAGAAGGGGTGCGCAAACTGGGGGGCGTGAGATTTTTCTGGGGGGGCGCGGTGGTTGCAGAGGCCCTGTTCTCTTCCCCAAGGCATTTAAATTAAATGCCGGGGATCGCGTGAGGCCTCTGCAACTTCACTTACCGGGATTTAGAGGCTCTGTGTGACACGTCGCCATGGCAACCCAGCATCAACTGATGCCGCGGGCTCATGCAGTGTGACGTCACATGTCCCCCGCTGCGTCATTTGACGCCGGTTGCTATGGCAACGTGGAGATGTGATGTCACAAGACCCTGGCAAAAGAGGTAAGGGGGGTGCGAGCATGGAGGGGGAGCAGGAAAGGGGGGCGCAGTTCAAATAGTTTACGCACCCCTGTGCTAGAGACCTTCTGTTGCTGGTTTAACACATGATTTTGACACTTTAGTAACCACTTTAACCGTAAAATATACCTCTCTGCACACACTGCTGGCCGCGGAGGATTTAAATTGTTGTTCTGGATAGCAACATATTTTTAACTATTTTCTTTGAATATTTTGCTTGAATACTATTTGGGTATTAACCCTTTGGATCTATTTACTACTTCTTTCGTCGCCTTGTATATAGCCTATATTTTATCTTTTTGAGTTTATCTCCAATAAAGTTTTGATGTTTTTTTCGCCACCACCATCTACACAGGGGTGAGCAAACTTTTTATGCCGAGCCCCCCTTTCATACATAAAATTTCACGGGCCCCCCCTGCCTGATGTAATCAAAATCACATAAAAAATTTTTTTTTAAAAAAACCTTTATTAAACGGTATACAATATAAATCCAAATATGTCTAAATACTTACATATTTCAACAGCTCGCGCTTGCAAAATTAGGCTGCGTCCACGCTGCCGCTGAGAGCGGCGACATCACCAACTCTCCAAGCATGAGCACAGGGTGTCCTGCATAATTTTGCAAGCGTGGATCGGGGCTATTTGTGTGTGTTTGTGTGTGGCTGTGTGTGTGTATTGACTGCTGCTGAGCGCACTTCAAAGTCAATTTTGTTTGTCTCCCCAAGCGCCAAGCTTGGAAGAGCGTACGTGCACAAAGGCAATACTTTTGGGGGGCATTCATCCACCTCTTTGCTACCTCCCTTCACTCTCCCCCCCCCCCCTTTTTTTCCCCCTTCCCCTCCCTGCTTTTTGTCTTGCTATCCCCAGTGTCATCCACACTCCTACCTACAGTATTATTTATTTTTTTCCGTTTTCGATGTTGTGTTTTCACTTTTTATTTTATTATTTCTGTACATTCATAGTATGATTGATATAGTGGCAGCCTACCCTTTCACTTGCAGAGGATCGCAGCGAAGCAGGTTGCCAGCGGAGGAGAGCAGGACCACAGCGCTATTGCAGGGCAGACACCGGGAGTGGCGTTTGACTTCACCGTGCTCGGGCGTGCTCCTCCCCGTACCTCCGAAGCCCCTGTGCGTGCGCACACACACACCATCACGTGGCCGTCACCTGCACTATCCTGTTCAGCCACCCGCTGCCCGCCCGTGCACATCTTCTTGGCCGCCCCTCACGCACAGCTTTTTTGTCCTCCCACGCACAGCGTCTGCCGGCCCGCGCACCCAGTTTTCGCCGCACGCCGCCTGCGCCCCCCTAATCTTGTGCCTCATTGCCCCCCAGTTTGCGCACCACTGCATTACAACATACACTCTCTCTCTCAATCAATCCCCACACACACACACACACACACACACACACTCAATCCCCACACACACACACTCAATCCCCACACACACACACTCAATCCCCCCACACACACACACACTTAATCCCCCCCCCCCCCCCCCCACACACACACACACACACACACACACACACACACACACACACACACACACAATCCCCCCACACACACACACTCAATCCCCACACACACTCAAATCCCCACACACACTCAAATCACCACACACAAACTCAAATCACCACACACACACTCAATCCCCCCACACACACACTCAAACCCCCCCCATACACACACACACTCAAATAACCACACACACACAATCCCCCCCCCCACACACACACACTCAATCCCCCCTCACACACACACACTCAATCCCCCCCCACACACACACACACACTCAATCCCCCCCACACACACACACTCAATCCCCACACACACTCAATCCCCCCCACACACACACACTCAATCACCACACACACACACACACACTCAAATCCCCACACACATACTCAAATCCCCACACACACACTCAAATCCCCACACACACACTCAATCCCCACACACACACTCAATCCCCACACACACACTCAATCCACACACACACACTCAATCCACACACACACACTCAATCCACACACACACACACACACAAAATCAGTCACACAATTTCACCTGGGGGGGCGACATGCTCATATCCCCCAACCCCCATGCTGCTGAAAACTGGTGCGGGAAGCAGACAGGAAGAGAAGGAGGGGCTGTCTGTGTGCAGAGAGAAGCCCCGCCCCCTCTGCAAGACACAGAAACATAGAAGCAGCAGCACGGAGCTTCTGGCCGCCCGTGCACAGCTCTGCCCGCCCCCAGGTTTCCCTGCAAGCAGCCCGCGCCCCTCCCTACATAATCTTGTGCCCCCCCCCAAGGGGGCGCGCCCCCCAGTTTGCGCACCGCTGATCTACCGAACAGTTATCTTTGGGAACTGAGTTCTCATCGATTGGAGAAAAAGAACCCAGTCTTGTAGCACTCGTACACAACAATTGTATAGTGATAAATTTAAAATACTTTATTAATAACTCTGAATAAAAAATAGGGTGTTAAAACGTAATTAAATACTGTGTAGAACAGCACGTGACTGTATCCTTTGGTAACCCACCCTGGTATAGGTGGGTAGATATAGTGTGATCCCTGATAGGTACTAGAGATCAAATGCTATAAATTATAGCAACCTAAAATGTAGGAGAGGAGCCAAAGAAAGCCCACCGAAAGGACTGTCTCTATTGGAGTGCGTCTAGGCGTAGATTGCGCTCTAGAGGGATTAATAAATTATTAATAAAGTATTTAAAATTTATCACTATACAATTGTTGTGTACGAGTGCTACAAGACTGGGTTCTTTTTCTCCAATCGATAATATCACGTCTCCATCCAGTCAGCACCTCACAGGTTAACAATAGCAGTGTGGGTTTTCTGTACGTGTGGAACTGAGTTCTCTCATTAATGGGGATTCTCTTTGTCCCTAGTTCGGCGATCGAGAGGAAGGCAAACACAAAAAAAAAAACAGAGAAATATTATCCAATGATGTTTCATAAGGGGGAAAATGAATTCCTTCCTGATTTCAGCACTACAACCCCACATCACTGAGGAAGCAATAGCGAAACGGGTCTGACGTTTTTTGGTCACCGCAAGCCACCATAGTGAGGAGTTTGACTTCCCTGCTATTTGGCCCAGCATCTTGCCGTGTGCGCATGCGCATGCGCAGCGGAACAAAGGAGCTGTATATCGTGTGTGCAGAGGGGAAAGACAGCCGGAGAGGGATCCAGCCTGTGCACGGGCTTCTGGATATCCTTTCTGCAGCCTGTCGAACTCAACGCACAAACAAAAAGAACCTGCCAGCAGGGAACCAGCCAGGACAAGACACCCCAACCCGGAAAGGGAAGCGCTGTGGAGTCTGGCGACATCTCCTTCCTATGCCAATAGATATTGGTCGCTTGAAGATACCAGGAGGCATCCCCTTATCCGCACCCCATCCAATCATCCACAGAGGAGAAATCATCTAATCAGAATTGGAGACTAGATGTGAGTGTGTCTCCTCCTAGAAGTGAATTTTTATTGTCTACCCCTCCCCCCCCTCCCCATAAATGAAGAAGTGAATTGCATATAACCTTTGTGTTGTTTTTTCACTGTGGTTCCCCTTTCTTCCCTTCAATTTCATACGTCCTAAACGCCGTGGAGACACAAGCGGAGCAACGCGCCTGAGGACCCTTCCCCTTTTTTCTACCTATACCTATACAGAGGTTGGTGAATCACCTCTGAGAGACTCGGGCGGCGAATCTCCTTTTGTGGAAAGAACTGAAGCCACACATTGAACAGTAGGATATTCTTTTTGGCGCAACTTCTCTTTTCTTGCTAAAAATATTATCCAATGATGTTTCATAAGGGAAAAATGAATTCCTTCCTGATTTCAGCACTACAACCCCACATTTTAATCAACACACTTAATTTTCCCAATTTTTTTTTTTTTTTTTTACAGATCAATACCGGTATGTGAAAAAGCTGCAAATGTAATCGCAGAGTGAACATCCCGAGCTGCAAAATGTATTTCAATCAGTTAGTGTTTTTTTCTCAATAATATATGATTAATAAAGCCCTTTCATAGTTATTTGTCTTGTAAAATTTCAGGACCTGGTATATTAATCACATTGCAACTGCTAGATTATAAAACATATTCGTGCAATTCCAGTTTGTATTCAACAGGCGGGGGAAAAAAATTATCTTATCATTTTTATGGAAGGCAGGTAATCTTTATTTAGAATGATGACTGCATTTCTTTTAAATGATGGATCAATATGGTCGGTTTTTCATTAGTAAGAGTAATTGCATCACAGTGAATAGAGACACAAATGAATTTTGTTTAGAGTGATCTTAACTTTTATCTTGAGTCTCCCTTTCATTGATATCAGTGTGAAAAGAGACATCACACAGGCAGCACGTGAGAAGGTAAAAGGACTTTGTCACGGGAGAACAGCACTTTTAACACTTTTTACCTTCTGGGATCATTCACTAGGCGAAACAAGGTAGTGGAATAGAATGAGATTCATTCGGGTGAAACCCGCGGATACACAATGAATATACAAAAAACAACAAGCGACAGAGAAGCCCAATGCTACATCCAATATGACAAAAATACACAGTAAAATACTTTTATATTCTCTTGAAAAAGGGTCATTTAGTTTAACCCTTTGGACAAAGCATCGTAAGCCTGCAAGCCACGTTACTATATAAGTATTTTACTGTGCATTTTTGTCATATTGGATGTAGCATTGGGCTTCTCTGTCGCTTCTTGTACACATTTGCCACGTTCGGTAGCTCTCCTTTTTTACTTTTTGACGGTACAATGTTTTTAAGGGGAGATATTGCCGGGTCGATATGCATACGTGTACCCGCAGACCTTGCCTGCTCATCGGGTACTTTCACCGGAGAATTGGTAACTTTGGTCACCGACCCCCATATGCATATTCTGAACACAGTTTGACCCAAATATCCCCCTTAAAACCATACACAAGAAATCTCTGATTCCCTCCCGACCGGCAATGAGCAAACATACAGAAAGCTTTTTATTACAGACATGCATTATATCACTACACACAAATACACTGTCCCCGGCTTATGGTGCTACTTAACTACTGGGGGACACCTGTTTTTTTAGGGGTAAACCGTTGGGCTACCCCCACCGTCAGAGACTACACTTACAATTTTGAGGATAGAACTCCAATTTGTAAGAGACAATTACTAAGTTCAAACTAGAAAATGTTTTTATAGTAGATAATATTTATAGTAGATAATATTTATAGTAGATAGCTGATATACCCGGCGTTGGCCGGGATTTACCTCCCTTCACAGCTGGGTTTCCCCCCACCCCCTGTTCATACCTCCGTTCCCCCCCCCCCCCTCTTCACAGCTCCGTTCCACCCCTTCACAGCTCCGTTCCCCCCTTCTCCTTCACAGCTGCGGTCTCCCCTCCTGCACCCCACATCACGCTCCACCCCCCTGCACCTCACATCTCTCCCCCCCTGCACCTCACATCAGTCTCTCCCCCCCCTGCACCTCACATCAGTCTCTCCCCCCTGCACCTCACATCAGTTTTCCCCCCTGCACCCTACATCACTCCCCCCCTGCACCCCACATCACGCTCCACCACCCCTGCACCCCACATAAGTTCCCCCCTGCACCCCATATCACTCTCCACCCCCCAGGCACCCCAAATCTTTCCCCCCCACCTGCACCTCACATCACTCTCCCCCCCTGCACCTCACATCAGTCTCTCCCCCTGCACCTCACATCAGTCTCTCCCACCCTGCACCTCACATCAGTTTCCCCCCCTGCACCCCACATCACTCCCCCCCCCTGCACCCCACATCACTGTCCCTTCCCTGTACCCGACATCACAGTCCCCCCCTGCATGACCCGCTGGTCCTCGTTCCCCCCCCCCCCTGTCCCCAGTGCTCTTTCTCCCCCCCCCTACCTCGGTCACCGGCGGTCGCACGGGTGAGGCGGGAGGCAGCAGGTTATGCGGGAGCCGGCGTCGATGTGAGGTGGGAGGGTGTGAGGGGCGGTGGGTTGAGGTGAGGCGCCGTGCCACTCGTGCTGGAGGGTGTGAGGGGCGGCGGGTTGAGGTTAGGCGGACGGGTGTGGGTGGTGTGACTGTCACGCCCTGCTGTGACGTCAGCCCACCCCACAGACCTATGAGCTGTGGCCGTCCACCGGCCAATCACAGGGAGCACAAATACACACACAAACATGATTTCAGTCTTATATATAGATAAGCCAAACTCTATTGAATATTAAGGATTGGAGATTGATTTGATGATATCCTGCTTCAGTACCGGTGGTTCAGTCAAAATTACTGAGCCACTGACTGAGTACTTGTGCTAAAGCAGGGATATCGTTAAAACCTGACCTTTTGGGTTCTTGAGTACTGGAGTTGGAAACCCCTGACATAGACTTACACATTTTCAAATGGGGGTGTTCCCAAGAGCTGGACCACAGCACGTCAAGCTACTGAAACCCCCCGATTCCAGATATATTAATTTATTTAATTCCTTACCAGAATTCTTGTCCAGGATTAACAACATGGGAGCACTGGTCACCCCACCGCCATCTTTGTTATTCCTGCAAGCACCTGCATATGTAAAAAAAAAAAATATCTTAGCAATCAGAGGGGTCCTTTGAGCTTTTGTGTTGCGTTCAGCTCCAGAATTACTTGATTTTGGGAGGAATTGCTACTTTAAGCGCTCAATAGTCTAAAAACATTACTGAGCTCCAGTATTTTTGTTTCTTTTGAAACACTCTAATCTTACTGTACCTTTCATTTTAAGAGCAGTACCTTATTTGATGTGGAAATACAGTGGTTGTTGAAAGATACTTATATGAAAATATTTTACTTTCTTTTGTTTCCTTTGCTTTATGAGTTCCATGTTTTCGCCTTTTTTGGCTCCTTGAGCAATATATTAAAAGTATACCTTAATTAGCTATGGAGCTTCCCGTGTAATAGCTATGGATTGACGCTATCAGTCTTGATAGAATAAGCGCTTTAGACATTTTTAACCTAATTAAAAATGCATGCTGTCATCTCTGTTTATTCTCCAGACTGGTACAGACAGCAGAGAGAGGTGCATGCTTGAGAGTAAACAATGCAAATTGCATTTCACATGGTAGCTGTGGCAGTCACCGTAATCAAAGCTATCTTTGTAGCTCACACAGTCCTGCTCTTAGCTCACACAGTCCTGCTCTGTGCCCCAGACTGCTACAATTTTCCTTCACTCTTAACCAGCGAGATCTGCTAAGAACCTATCACAGCATGTTGCTACAGAAGCAGTACAGCAGCAAATATACAACATTTGAAAGCAACTGTGTGTCAGGAACACTACACATTCTATTCTCAATAGAGGCAAATCTAGCTATAAACTCCTACTAGGGTGCATACTTTTATGAAAAGTACTGTCAATCATTATACACAGTTTTGTTGAGTGGTCTGTTTTACATTAGTATGGGATTGTGTATTGAAAGGCAGTCTTTCTATAGAAGCAATGCTTTTCTTGATACTTGATACTGTTCTTGATACTTTGGGGGCTATGCACTAAGCTCAATGCTTTTGCGTCCGGATGGAAAAAAAAAAAGCACGTCCGTTAAAAAGTGAGGCCGGAGACGCGATTCACTAAGGCCTTGAGCCCATTTTCTATCGTATGTGCTCAAAACAGCCACAGCGTACGTGTTGCTTTTTTTCCCCTGCTAGCGTTCTTAAACTTCACGTACCAGTACGCTAGCTGATAGAAAAAAATCTGCTTGTTACATTTGCATGGAGATTCTGTATCTCCATGCAAGGCTGTTACAGGCGATCGTACACGAAATAAATACATTTTAATAATAGTGTACATGAGCAGGGGGTCTCCGGAGCTGAACCGCATTGGTTTCAGGTCCGGGGGCCCCCTACTTCAGGAGATACAAGCTCCGTTATGGGGTGCTGTGGGTCTGACCCGGGGCCCCCAAGGTAGCCACGGGCCTACCTCTGGGGACCCCATTGTGGCCTACGGTGACCCGCGAAGACCACCTGGTGGACCAGGGTGCCTGGCGGGGACTACCCGTAGGCCTCCAGACCCTGTTTGAAACATGGTGCTGGGCTACTGTGAGGTCTATGAGGTGACCTGTCAGGCCCACCGGGGACTCCCATGGGCCTGGGGTATTAACCCTGTATGTAAAATAATAAATCATGTAATTACTGTATTGTATGTGTTAGGGGGGTGTATTTAGTTATAAATATTCTTTATTATTTTTGGAGGCATAACATTGGTACCGCAGGCCCGCTGGTACCCCGGGACTCCTGCGTGGAACCCTGGACTCCCGCGGGGACCCCCGCTTGGTGAGCCGGGGACCCCCGCGGGGTCAGCCGGGGACACCCGCCGGCCTGTTGTATTGCTTTCAGAATGTAATTGTATTATTGAGTCTTGCGTCTGCAAAAATGTAAACAAAGAAATTTTTCTATGTCCAGCTTTTTCTGCGGCTACCTTGAGCTAACGTTTTGTTGAACGCAACTTTCGCGTATGCTAAGGTTGAGTAGCTTAGTGCATCCCGCATAAGGGCAGAATTGAATGCAAACAGGGTAACGAACGAGCAAAGTTAGACTTAGAAAGATTTTCTGAAAAAAGTCAGTCTTAGAACGCAATGTGCCTGTTTGCGTGTCTCTGTGAATCGCGTTCAGCGCAACATCACGTTCTAAGAGCACTTTGTGTTCTAAAAACTACTTATCGGAGCTTAGTGCATGACCCCCTTTGTTTTTTTAACTGCCTAGAAATAGTGAGTTGCCATTTCTCTAGCTACTTTATTTCATTAATAAAGTAGCAAAACGTGTTACATAGAAGGACTTAGCAACTCCTGTCTCTTTGTTCATATGTATTTTGTTAATAAAGTTGTTTTAAAAGAGAAAGAAAGGGGGGGAAATTGTTTGTTACCCACCATGCGTGATGACGCTGAGACAGGCTTTTTTGCCGGGAAAGCAGGGTATTTAAAGTCCCGACGGAGGCTAGCTCAGAAGGGACCTTGAGAAAGTGCCATAAGCGTGAAACATGTCGGTCTACATGACTATGATCTATTAAAGCTATTTTTGTATCCAAGTTACCCTCCTTCATTTTTGGTGGTGCGTCGCAACGTCTTTGTTTTCGTTCATTCATACCCACGGAGGACATCGATCAGGCCGAGAAATCAAGAAATCATAAGATATATTTACTTTGTGCAGTAATAGTCATTTGCCTTGCTGGAGAAGACATATGGATGTCTAGGGGAGTGTTTACAAGTCAGGTTGAGACAGGGGATAAGATTTACCTCTGGGTAAGACGGGACCTGGCAAGAGATCAATAGGACAGTCGAAAGGGCGATGAGGGGGAAGAACCTCGGATCGTACCTTATCGAACACATTCTTGAATTCAGCATAGACTTCGGGTAGAACACTCTTATCCTTTTTTTTGAGTAATTAGAATGCAGATCTGTTGAGTAGAGTTTAAGCAAGTCTTGATGCAACGGGGACTCCATTGGATGGGTTCTTTATCAGTCCAATCAAGTTGCGGATTATGTTGCTGTAACCATGGCAGTCCTTGAATTACCTTAACAGATGGAGTATGGATGACATCCAGGGAAATCTCCTCCTGATGGCCATCTTTAGTAAGAAGAGTAAATTTGCTGGTTTCCAGAGAGATGAAAGCCGGTTGAAGCGGGCGTCCATCCATTGCTTCCAATCCGACAGGCACGGCTTTATGAATGAGAGGAATATTATATTTGAGAGCGAAGCTATGGTCAATAAAGTTGCCCCCAGAACCCGAATCAATAAAGACAGAGGTAATGACCTGAAAGTTAACCCCTTTGAGGGAGATGGGAAGCATGATCCGAGTAGGATGGATTTCTGGGGAAGGAGAGATAGTGCCCAACGAGATTCCCCAATACCTCATTGAGCGCTGGCGTTTCCCGGTTTGAGTGGGCAGGAAAGGACTTGATGGTCGGAATGACCACAATAGTGACAAAGTCCATTGGTACGTCTGCGCTGCCTCTCCGAGAAGGATAACCAGTGGCTGCACAGGTTCTGGATCATCAAGAGGCAGTGGATCTGTAGGGGGGAAATCAAAATCTGGTGATCTGGCCGGAAGTGGCAGAGGGTGAGAACGTTCAGCCTACCTCTCCTGAAGACGTTGGTCCACTCTAATGCAGACAGCAATAAGTTCCTCCAGGTCTGCAGGGCGTTCTTGAACAGCTAGTTCATCCTTAAGAGAGTTAGATTGTATTGTATTGTATGTCTTTATTTATATAGCGCCATTAATGTACATAGCGCTTCACAGCAGTAATACACGTGGTAATCAAATAAATAACAGATAATATAAATAACAGATCATGGGAATAAGTGCTTTAGACATTAAGGAAGAGGAGTCCCTGCCCCGAGGAGCTTACAGTCTAATTGGTAGGTTGGGAGAACGTACAGAGACAGTAGGAGGGAGTTCTGGTAAGTGCGTCTGCAGGGGGCCAAGCTTTATGTATCATGTGTTCAGAATATCCACAGTGCTATTCATATGCTTCTTTAAGCAAGTGTGTCTTAAGGTGGGGCTTAAAGGTGCATAGAGAGGGTGCTAGTCGGGTACTGAGGGGAAGGGCATTCCAGAGGTGTGGGGCAGTCAGTGAAAAAGGTTTAAGGCGGGAGAGGGCTTTAGATACAAAGGGGGTAGAAAGAAGACATCCTTGAGAAGAACGCAAGAGTCTGGATGGTGCATAACGAGAAATTAGGGCTGAGATGTAAGGAGGGGCAGAAGAATGTAAAGCTTTAAAAGTGAGGAGAAGAATGGAGTGTGTGATACGGGATTTGATCGGAAGCCAGGAGAGTGATTTCATGAGGGGAGATGCTGAGACAGATCTAGGAAAGAGTACAGTGATTCTGGCAGCAGCATTTAGGATAGATTGTAGGGGAGACAGGTGAGAGGCAGGAAGGCCGGACAGCAGGAGGTTACAGTAATAAAGACGGGAGAGAATGAGGGCCTGAGTCAGAGTTTTAGCAGTCGAGCAACAGAGGAAAGGGCGTATCTTAGTTATATTGCGGAGGAAAAAGCGACAGGTTTTAGAAATGTTTTGAATGTGAGGGGCGAATGTGAGAGAGGAGTCGAGTGTGACCCCTAGGCAGCGTGCTTGGGCTACTGGGTGAATGATCGTAGTTCCAACAGTAATGTGGAAGGAGGTAGTAGGGCCAGGTTTGGGAGGAAGTATGAGGAGCTCTGTTTTAGCCATGTTGAGTTTAAGGCGGCGGAGGGCCATCCAGGATGATATAGCAGAGAGACATTCAGAAACATTGGTTTGTACAGCAGGTGTAAGGTCGGGTGTTGAAAAGTATATTGTGTGTCGTCAGCATAGAGGTGATAATTAAACCCAAAAGATGTTATTAGGTCACCTAGAGAGAGTGTATACAGAGAAAAGAGAAGAGGTCCCAGGACAGAGCCCTGGGGTACCCCCACAGAGAGATCAATAGAGGAGGAGGTGTTAGCAGAAGAGACACTGAAAGTACGATGGGAGAGGTAGGATGAGATCCAGGATAGAGCTTTGTTCCGAATACCAAGAGTATGGAGAATGTGAAGGAGAAGAGGGTGGTCCACGGTGTCAAATGCTGTAGAGAGGTTGAGTAATATGAGCAGAGTGTAATGACCTCTGTCTTTGGCAGCATGGAGGTCGTCAGTTATTTTAGGTTGGGCTGTTTCCGTGGAGTGAGCAGTGTGGAAGCCAAATTGTAGAGTGTCTAGGAGAGAATAGGTGTTGAGAAAATGGAGCAAGCGAGAGAATACAAGACGTTCAAGGAGTTTAGAGGCAAAAGGAAGGAGGGAGACAGGTCGATAGTTGGAAAGACAGGTAGGGTCAAGCTTGTTGTTTTTGAGTAATGGTATGACTGTTGCATGTTTGAAGGAGGATGGAAAGGTTCCAGAGCAGAGGGAGGAGTTAAACATGTGTGTGAGCGTAGGGATTATAGTAGGAGCAAGAGGTTTTAGGAGATGGGAGGGAATGGGGTCAAGAGGGCAAGTGGTAGAGGGAGAAGAGACGATCAACAGCGACACATCCTCCTCTGAGACAGTGGAAAAAGAGTCAAGGAAGGCAGGAGGAGAGTTAGGAAGAGGTGTAGGATGGGAGGAAGAAACAGAGGGGATGTTCTGACGTATGGATTCCACCTTTTCCTTAAAATAGTCAGCAAAGTCCTGAGCGGAGATGGAGGAAGGAGAGGCAGCTGAGGGTGGTTTGAGTAGAGTATCAAAGACAGAGAACAGTCGGCATGGGTTAGACTTGTGCATGTTGATTAGTGAAGAAAAGTAGGCTTGTTTAGCTTGCGAGAGGGCAGAGTTGAAACAGGATGGCATAAATTTGTAGTGAAGGAAGTCTGCGAGAGTATGAGATTTCCTCCAGAGGCGTTCAGAGGAACGAGTGGAGGAACGCAGCATGCGCGTGTGGGAATTTAACCAGGGTCTAGCGTTAGAAGGGCGAGTGCGGCAGAGAGAAAGCGAGGCATGTAGATCAAGAGAGGAGGACAAGGCAGAGTTGTAGTTCCTGACCAGGTTGTCAGGGTCTGTAGCAGAGCTGAGAGAGGAGAGGGAGGAGTGTAAAGTGGACTCAAAGTCAGGTAAGTGAATAGAGCGCAGGTTTCTGCAAAACCGGGGGGTAGACGGAGGTGGAGAAGGGGAGAAGCGAGATAGAGAGAATGAGATGAGGTGATGGTCAGAGAGAGGAAAAGGGGAAATGGAGAAATCGGAGAGAGAGAAGTTTTTAGTGAAAACCAGGTCTAAGTAGTGGCCATCCTTGTGGGTGCTGGCTGCAGTCCACTGTTGAAAAGAAGAGGTTAGAGAAAGAAAGCGGGAAGCTCAATGTGACAATTGAAGTCCCCAAGGAGAAGAACAGGGGAGTCTGAGGAGAGAAAGAAAGAGAGCCAGGATTCAAAGTGAGAGAGAAAGGCAGAAGGGGGATGAGTAGAGGTAGGTGGGCGATAGATGACTGCCACGTGGACAGGGAGAGGAGAGAAGATCTGGACTGTGTGAACCTCAAAGTAGGGAAAAGCAAGAGAGGGGGGAATAGGAAAAGTTCGGTAATGGCAGAGAGAGGAGAGCAAGAGCCCCACGCCTGCACCCCTGCCATCAGGGTGCGGAGTGTGGGAGAAGGAAAGGCCACTGTAGGAGAGGGCAACTTCCAGAGCAGAGTCAGACTGAGTGAGCCAGGTCTCAGTTATAGCAAAGAGAAGCAGGGAGTGAGAGAGAAAGAAGTCATGCACAGAGAGGAACTTGTTAGAGAGGGAGCAAGCATTCCAAAGGGCACAGGAGAAAGGGAGAGAGGAGGGAAAGTGGCAGGGGATGGGTATGAGGTTGGAGGGGTTTACACCAGAAAGAGTAGAAGTTGCATGTGGGAGGCGAGGACGAGAGCAAGTAGAAATAAGGCAGGGACCAGGATTGGGAGAGATATCCCCAGAAGCAAGGAGGAGAAGCATGGATAGAAAGAGGATGTGTGAGGATGATTTGTTGGGGTGTGTTTTAGTGCAGGGGATATAGCTGTGTGGTGACAGAGGGCGCAGGTAAGAAAGGAGTTCATGTTAACTGAGAAGTGGGGAAGAAAGGAGAGATGGAGATATATGAATAGAGTTAGAGACATAAGGAGACTGGTGGAAGGAAGTGCATAATTTGAAAATAAGTGAGGTTACAGCAAATATAAAAAATAAAGGCGGCATCACCGCAATAGTTAAGTGTTGAGATGTGCAGTCTGGGATAGATGATATCCTCTTTTCCAACATAGATCAAAAGCAGGAATCAGAAGCAGTAGGTGTTGTCCACTCTAGATAAACCTTGCCAAAAGGCGGCCGACAGAGCCTCATTGTTCCAGCTGCTATGGTACGAAATTCCTGAGCGTAACGAGCGACTGGGCGCGAACCCTGGGAAAGGTGAAATAGAGAAGATGCAGCAGTCAACTTATGGCCTGGAGTGTAAAAAACACATCTGAATTCCACAGTGAAGTGGTCGAGATTCTGTGTCAGCTCCGGTCTCCGTTCCCAGATGGGGGAAGACCATGCCAGGGCATCTCCGGAAAGTAGAGCGATAATGTATGCCACCTTAGATCTTGCAGAGAGGAAGCGAGAAGGGGTTAACTCGAATTGAATAGCACATTGGTTAAGGAAACTCCGACACCCATGGGGATCACCATAGTAGAGATTAGGAGTAGGCAGATGGGGATGGGTGTCTGGTAATGACAAAAAAGGAGTCGCGGGTCTCAGGGGATGGCCTGCTGGTGTTGCAAAGTAAGAGCCCCAAAGGATTGTGCAAGGGAAACAACACGAGTCTCTAGTTGAGAGCATCTGTCCACAACGGAGGACAGGGCTCGACCCACCTCAGTGGGGTCTACATTTGTGGGGCTGAGCATACTGTAACACTGTGCTCACCCCAAACAAGGCAGGACCCCAGTACTGAGGTGGGAATGGGTATAAACGCCACCCACAGCCACGGGGGCACATCTGGAGTGCTGATGGTCAGGCAGCCGGGTCAGGATTGGAGAGAGTAGAATGGTAGGTACTTGCCAACGTCTGAGATAGGAGCCGGTAGAATGGTCAGTGTCTGTTTAGCCGTGGTCAGGGGTTGGAGCCAGTAGAAGCGTAGAGGTCCATAAGCCGTGGTCAGGATTGGGGAGATGCGGAAGGTCTGGGTTAAGCCGGGTCGCTAAGCCAGAAGTGCAGAGTCCAAAGTAATAGCCGGGTCGGTAGAAAGGAGGTCAATCTGAAACAAAGAGCTAATAGACAAGGCAAGGCAGGACAAGGAACAAGGAAGTGTTCAGTGTACAGCTCTAACTGGAACTATGCTCAGCCGAAGTGCAGGTTTCACAGCTGAGCATATATGGAAGAGCATGACCAATGAGAGAGGCGGCGGAGGGGAGCCGCGACCTCCACGGAGGCACGTATAGGAGGAGAGACACAGGAGACAGGTGGGCATGGTTTTGAAAGTTGACACGCAGTTTGGGAGCAGTGCACACGCGTCACGTGTGCGCGACGCACGACGCTGATGCGTGTTGCAAGCAGGAGGCGGAGTCAGACTCCGCGATGTCTAGAAAGCTCCTGTGGGATCACGCGCGCACTGTAAGGACAGTGGGGTTGCGTGAGACGTCAGGTAAGGAGGGAGTCCGTGCGCCGCGGTGGACATGCTCTCCGATTCCTTACAACAGGTAACAAAATTCTCCTTTCTTTTATCTTCTATCACCGTCTTCATTCTTCATCTGTCATTATTTATTTATTTTCTTTAATCTTTTATCTTCATCTGTCAATCCAAAACCCAAGGTTAAATTCTTTAATTTTCACGTGTTAGCCGTAATTTTCCCGTAATTTGAAAGAGGGCAGAAATTTAATATAGTGTTGTCTGCAATACCGGCCAGAAACACAAGTCGGCGATCGTGAGCAATTGTGTCTTAAAAATCTAATTGCATAGCAACCTGTCACTTATTCCCATTCATGTGTGCACAATCCGATATCACACAGATGCACAGTACTGTATCTACTTCAAGTGTATTTAATTGAAATCTAAAGAGTAAAATGTGAACACACCAAAAAGTATTTTTAGAGAAAGAAATGTTAAATTAATAATACAAAAATACAAATTCTCTTGTTCCAAATTTACAATGTTATTTTATTTTTTTCGTCGAACTGGCTGGCTCTTGGGCATCTTGGCCTGTAAAGAAAGAGACCATATTCAATATTAAGAATTGCGCATACTGTACAGTTGTTGCGTGCATCCCATTTAATATAGGTTAGGGGTGCGCAAACTTTGTGCGCTGCTCCCCCATTGCCTGCTCTCCCCCACTGTCACGCCCCCTTACCTTTAATCTGATTTCAAATGACGTTCCGTCACGTGACCCGCGGCGGTATTTGACGCTGCATTGCCATGGCGATATGGGGTCACGTTGCCATGTCGATGTGTCGCCCGAAGCCGACTTAATTCAGGTAAGTGAGTTACAGAGGCCTCGCACTGAAGAGTGCTCCCCCAAAAAAATCTCACACCCTCAAAGATAGATCAAGAGCTGTAAGGTATAGTTTTTGTTTGTAATGCCTGGGCACCATCTTGGCAAGCCAATTTCACCATGGGCATGGGTATTTGAACCCTTAAACTCGTTTTGCTATTTGCCATTTTGAGGTAGAGAAAACTGGGGACTCATCTGGGTTGATTTACTGGAAATTAAAAATCCTGAGTCAGACATAAGTGATCATTGTACTGATAAGGGGGGTCATGCTTTCTGCGGATAAGCCTGTGATGGATGATGACGTTGTAGGCTTGGGTCCCCTGGTGCTAAAAGAGTTTCAAGACAGCGCTATTGTAGCAGAGATACACAGACAGATGTCACTTAGGTGGTCTCCACTCACTGGAAAAGCAGACGGACGGAACAAAAAACAAAGAGTTTCAATTCCGATTCTGAACCATCCCATTTCTCTCCACTCTTTGCCTTGCGATAAAAGCAAGGAGAACCAGATCCAGGGGTGTCGTCTGAAGCCAAAGAAATTGTCCGACAGTGTAAAAGACAAGGAGTGGATTAAGGTGAAGTTTGAGGACTGGATGGACTGGAAGGAAAGAAAGAAAGAAAGAAAATGGTTGAACATCAAGGGAACAGATTACAAATAGAGATGGGCGAAACTGTCACAATCTGTTATGTGGAATTTCCTGAGCTTTCTATTAAAAATCCGTTACGAATTGTTCCAGTTTCAATCTATGCGGATTAATCCAAAACCATAATTGGATCCAATATGTGGATAAAAAAATCTGGAATGACAAATCGCCCTTTTTGATCCTGATTCAAAGAAATCCATGGACCAAAGGAACTGCCCAATCCGCGACGGATCCAAATCCGCAAAAAAAAGAAATGTCCCACCTCTAGTTAGTAGGGCTTTGTCACCGGTGTTCTCTCCAACCACGACTACACATTGTGGCCACAAACTGTTTCCGCCTCACATCCCGAGTACCAGATAATTCCCTAAAAGGGAAAAACAAAACTTAATGGCAGGCATGAAGATGTCTTAGAAAAAAAAGTTACACTAAGGATAAGTGTGGAAAACCCAGAAAAGAGTGCAGAGAAGAATGGGGCTTTGATGGACTGAACGTCAAAGAAGAAAACGGGGAGACTTCAATCCCAGGTTAACTGTGTGCTATCTGTCCCTCCACCCGTCCTCTTTCGACCTACAATTATGTCTCGAGAGGGAGGGATGGGCTCTGGCCCTCGACTAGCCCTTGCTACCCACAAACAATGGACAACTGTAACAGGGGCAAGCCTATTTACAATATCTAGAGCAATTGGGTGTTGGTCAGGCAGTGGTTAATCCCAGGACTACCAACAAGCCCAGCTGAGTTTAGAAAGGGGTTTAAAAAACAGGAAAGGGAACTGTTTTTCTGTCTCTCTCTGGTCAGCATACAGACCATACGTGTGTGTCCTTGGCCCCTAGGGACAATAAGGTGTGCAGACCATATTCCTGTGTCCTTGATGACAAGAGACACCACATCTAAATAAATGTACATTTATGGACTTCCATACACTGGGGAAACTGAACTTTGTCCTGGGAAAGCCCTATCCTTTATATTGCTGACCTGCCTTCTGCTGCACCGTCGCTGAGGAATAGCCTATGTTTGTTTTATTGCACTTTGGGGAAATAAATGTAGGCTTTTATTGCACCAAAGTGAGTCCCCTGTCTTCAACCTCTGTACTCATCTCCTAGACTCATTTTGGAACATTTGGAGCGAAGAGTATTGTCACAGGGGACCAGAAATTTTAACACCAAAACTACTGGGATCACTATCACCAGACAGGACACAATAATTGAATAAACAAAAGTTTATTCTGGCAAGCCGGCAAACATACAAAATACACAATCACAGTGAAACACTCACCAACTGGGGGCCTGGGGGAGATGAATCTAGCCTCAACTAGGTGCAGGAGCCTGCTTCAGTAGGCTTGCCCTGTACAGCTGCTTCTCGGGCTTCTACGTGATTCTCAGTGCTATTCCACACAAAGCACTTTCAAATAACCCGCCAGTCGTGATTTCACAGTCTCTGTCTCATGCTCAACGCAACTCTGGAGCAACTCCAAAGTTCATCTGGTGCTCTGATCGGTCGTGCTCCTTACATAGCCCTCGGTCTGCTATACTTTTCATGGAGCAGAGGCCGCCGACCAATCAGAGCCCGGATTGTGACAGTGCAGCCAATCGGAGGATGAGGGTTCATCTGGCTACAGCAATAGGAGGAGGGGGCCAGCTTAGGCACTCTGGACCGCCCCTAGAGGAGGGAGTTGCTGGCAAGCTGGAAACTCGAACTGGCCAATGGAAATCATGCCTACGGAACTAAGAACTGGTAACAGTTCCCTTGGCTAGCCCCATAGCTTCCGCTGGGTAGGCGCCTCAGTGTCTCGGGTGAACAAAGGCTCCTCAGCACCGAGAGCCAGTTCCCAGATCTGATTATCAGCTCTTCCACGCTCACCATTGTCCTGGTAATCAAGTCGCACCCCAGCCTCTGCCACGAGCCGGCATTTCTCCGTAGGCAGCCCAGCCAAGTGAATTACTGGGTCTGCACGCGAAGAAATGCTGACAACACTAATTACACACTGGCTTGCTAACTGTGTGGAGAACATGCTAACGTAGGGAATAAAGTGCTTTTTAATATACAGTCCCCGTTTCCCAATTCATACAGTTTCCCCTCTTCCAAATATCACACAGTGACATAGCTCTTATCTGGAAGAGGTTACACACAAGGCATTACATACAGGCCAAATGAGCCTCACAGAGGTGGCCATTACACACGGTATTAGGGCTGCCAGCCGGGCTTCACCTTTATTATTTGAGACTGGCTACCCCTACAGTCACAAGTATGCTTTGTGATTTTTTTGTTTTTTAAGAAAATATGTTTTGCAATGTTTCACCAAATCATGAGTGCTTCCCGCTGTTGAATGTAACTTCTGCTGGACTATAAAGACTATTTCACGCAAATGATGATTTGACAAAAACTATCATTTGCAAAGTTTTCCCACTAAAAAAAAAATATTATTGCAAATGGATAAGATAAGTAGGGCTGAAGCTAAAGATTTGATTAATTAAAAGCAAGCTGCAATTACTGCAATGAAAGGATCTTGTTGTCCTTTGCCCTGGGTTCGAAAGGTTAGAACTGTGGCGTGAAAGTTTCCCGCCAAAAGAGAGGAGATTTGCCAAAGTTATGCATGCCTGCTTGCAGGAGTGGCATGAAAGTATGGCCATGCCTATTCTGAATAGTTATTGACTATGCTATGAGAATCCAGGGAACAAAGATTGCCCTGCTCCTAATAGTCTTGATATGGGAAGGACTAGTTGTTGCAAAGAGGAGAAAGTCACTGGATGTGGCACTGAGTATTTGAGAAGTTACAATCAAGATTTGGCCTCAATTTTGAATTCTGCATTGGGAAGTGGGAACTCAAGTGACACAGACTTCTCATCCCGTAGGCCCAGAGCTGAGTTGGAGCAACCTCCACCCTATAAGAGTTGGCCTGGCTCGGTGGAGGTTCCTGAGAGGAGCACTCTAAACTCTCAATATCGGGGGGATGGCAGTACAGCCCCCATTACATTCTTTAACGAGGAGCAAGCCATGGAAGTTGCCCTGGTGGGATTACCAGTGAGAGTAGTGGCCCCAAAGGTGAAAGAGGATGAACCGGACATTCTGGCTAATGTGGGAATTGACTCAAATTCCAGCAGATGGAGCGACGACTCACCGGAAGATTGTGTGCAGATCAAGGGACCAATACAGGGGGATTTCCCCTTCATTGTCATCTGAAAAATGATATTTTGCCAGGCTGTGAGCAGGGCTGCCGACCGGCCAGCGCTGCTAGTGGGGCTTGATCTCTGCCCAGGCCCGGCTGCCGGTCGTGGCCGGGCCCCCGGCTTTCTCTCAGCTACCTGCAGGCCCCTCCCCCCACTGTGTCCCAAGCTTCCACCTCTGGTGCGCAATGGCCGATTTTGACATCAGCACGCCAGATGTAAGCTGGCTTCCGGTGCGTGCCGGTATGAGAGGGAAGCCGGTGCACGCGCGCTGATGGTGGAAGCACGTGGGACACAGTGAGGGAGAGGCCTGCAGGCAGCTGATAGAGAGCTGGGGCCCAGCTGCGACTGGCAGCCGGGCTTGGCCAGAGGTCGGGCCCAACTTGCAGCGCTGGCTGACCATCCCCAAGGTAAGTCATACATATATATATATATATATATATATATATATATATATATACATATACATATACATATACATATACATATACATATATATATATATATATATATATATATATATTTATAGTGGGGGGGGGATTTTAATATGTAGTGGAGGGGGAGTGGGGGGATTTTAATATGTAGTGGAGGGGGAGTGGGGGGATTTTAGTATGTATTGGGGGATTTGGAGTATTTTAATATGTATTGGGGTGAGTGGGGGGATTTTACTATGTATTGGGGGGATTTTAATATGTATTGGGGGACGTGGGGGTAGTTTAATATGTATTGGGGGAGAGCATAAATCTTTTTAATATGTATTTGGGGGGAGCGAGGGTCTTTTTAATATCTATTGGAGGGGAATGGGGTCTTTATAATATGTATTTTGTGGACTGGGGATTGAGTGAGAGTGGGGTAATTGACGGAATGTGGGGGCAAGTGAGAGGAGAGAGGGGGTGAGGGAGGGAGGGAGTGAGGAAAAGATAGAGTAATATGTAGTTAGATGCAAGGCAGAGAAATACATGTGAGGCGGGGAGAGAGTTTTACATTGGAAGAGGGGGGGAAGAGAGGGCTCATGAGGTGTGAAATGGGGGGCTCGTCTGTGTGAAATGGGGGGGTCATGATACCGCCAAAATGGGGGGGGGAGTAACTCTAGTCCTGGGTCCCAAGAAATCTGTCAGTGGCTCTGGTCAGGGCCACCAATAGGAGGGGGGGAGCCGGGACAGGTGTCCCGGGCCCAGTGCCTGTGGAGGGCCCAGCCGGCACTGCAAGTTGGGCCTGACCTCTGGCCGGGCCCAGTTGCAGGTCCTCTTGCCGCTGGGCCCTGGTCTTCCCAGCTGTGGGTTCCCTCACTAACACTTTCCCATGTTGAGCATGTGATGCTGGTGCGCCAGGCCTCTCTGACGTCAACACGCACTGGAAGTAAGCTTGGCTCAGATTCCAGCACGCACCGGCTTGAGAGGGAGGCCCAGCACGCGCCAGCAGTTTGCCGTGGAACAGGAAGGTCCAAGGGCCCGGCGGCAAGAGGACCAGCAGCTGGGCCCAGCCAGAGGTCAGGCCCAACTTACAGGCTGGCCGGAGCCCCACAGCCACCGGTTCCAGGCTGACTATCCCCAAGGTAGATAAATGTATTTGGGAGGGGTGGAGGTGTATTATGTATTTGAGGGTGGGGGTTTCTTTTATATGTATTTGGGAGGTGAGGGTTCTTTTATATGTATTTGGGGGGTTTCTTTTATATGTATTTGGGGGTTGGGAGGTTCTTATATATGTATTTTGTGGGGGGGTTGTCTGTGTCGGGGGAGCAGGGGTGGAGGGAATGAGTGTGAGGAGGGGGAATTGAGTGGAGTGGGGTAATTGATGGAGGGGGGAGAGTGAGAGGAGAGAGTGAGGAAAAGAGTAAGAATGAGACGCAGGGGAGAGAAATACATGCAGGGGGAGTGAGATGGAGGGAGAGAAATACATGGGAAAAGGGAGGAAATAGAGGGGCTTTTGAGGTGTTATATTGGAGGGGCCTCGCAAGACCACGACATGGGGGGAGGGGGGCCGTAACTCTAGTCCTGGGCCCCGGGAAATCTGTCTTCGGCCCTGCTTACAATGATAGAATACTATGACCACCCTTTGCAACTGAAGACTGTTTAGTCAATGTAGTGTCGTTTTAAAAGATCTTCGAAATAGAAAAAAAATCAAGATAAACGAACATATGAATGTGATATAAAATCTATAAGACACGATAAGAAATAAATTACAATGAGAAATCTAGGACGAGAGAAAAATCTCTTGAGCAAAAGCATAAGTTAAAGAGTAAATAGAAGCAGTCACGACAATGGTACAGAATTTAGTATAGCTATCATGCACCTAGGAATAAAAATTGATTTTGCTTTTCCATTCTTACCTAGTAAAGGATTATGATATATGTTTTTGTCTTTCCACTGTAGCAAGAGCAACTAAATAATGCTGTTATTTTTAGAATGGTGTTTTTAATGAGTAACAGTTTCTTCCTAGCAGTGACAGAGACCTTAGCAAAGCTTGCGAGTACTGCAACATTTTTCCAATTGTTTCCCCTTTAGTCCTGTTCATCAACGTGGGTTGAAAATTTGTCACTTAGGACAATTTAGGGTATTTCAGAGCCTCAATCTTCATTGCAAATACACTGAAAACTAGGACTGTCAACTCAATACAGAACAAGACAGAAAACATTTTCAGCACTAACATATTTTTGCAGGATATAATACTTTTTAAAGGTCTAACGTATATTTATAATATAATGTGCATGTCATAGTTATATTTGAAGTTACAGGAAAAGGGAGACCAAAAGCGCACCAGCAAAAACAGAGCAGGAAGGACCCAAAACGAAAAAATGATTAAAAGGGCACTTTAATGTGACAAGAGACCCATCCAACGCGTTTCGAACGTCACAGCGTTCTTTTTCAAGGATAAAACACAATGTAATAACATCCATTAAATACCCTCTTATCTGTGGGCCGTTTCGCGCCAAAAAACGGAACCTGATGACATCATGACGCTACGCGTGTCATCGCGCATGCGCAGAGCGACCCAGTGCCGTTCTAAGGGCAAAGCAAGTCCCACAGGCAGTGTGGCCATCTTGGTTAAGGGCAAGCCATAGAGAATCACTGCCCCACTAATACAATGAACATCCCTATGACACATACATGCAGTGCTAATCACTGCGCATGCGCATTGCGGCGATGCAGACATCAACAAAGCTAAAATCAAAAGTTAAGAAAAATAGAAAAAAGAAGAAGAAAGACATTCTATTCATAAGGGAAAATATAAAAACAATAATAACTTACACCTTATGCTAACACATAAAGGGAAAAATAAGGGTATCTAAAACATATAGCCACAAATTTACGAGTAATTTAAAGCATCTAAATAACTTGAAAAACATGTAAATACATGAATACTGCATAACATATAATGTATATCTAGAACCTAGGAACCAGGAAAATATGTCCACATATAGTACATATAAAACATTGTATAATAAAGGTATCATCAACACAATACATCAAAAAACAAGTGTATTATATACTATACGAAACTTTATGAAACTTAAAGGGCTAATTTGATCAATCTATTTATCGTTTAAGCAAAAATTGACTTGAAGTGTAATTGACTCATGAAAATTAGCAAATTACAAAAAGTGGGTTAACTGCCAGTCAATATTCAGACCCATAGGGAAGCGCGTTTGGAGAGTGAAAATCCAATACGCCTCTCTACGGTTCAGAAGGTTGACATGATCACCTCCTCTAGATTTACAATTAACTAATTCAATTCCCAGGAAGGAAAAATTACTTGTTCCTCCCTGACCACATTCTGTGATGTCCCCTCATCGGACTCTGTTCCTCCGGTATCTATTGCTTTACATACATTTAATGATTTTTGCACTTTGCAAGACATGAATAACCTTCTGTCTGAACAGACTTTTGATGATATTAGTATTCCTACCTTTTCAGAATGGAACTTGGGCCTAAAAAAGAGCTCTATTTTCTACCCCACTCATGTTAAGGGTCAATTTCTGACTATGTTTGAAAATCTGGTCATTAGGGACCTCCGTCTCCTAGCTCAGGGATTTTCCTTTTTACGTATAGATCATGACAATTTGAATCAAAGTGAACGTTTAGCTTTAAAATCTTTGAAAAGTAATCATGCTTTGGTCATTAAGAGTGCGGACAAGGGTGGTGCAGTGGTGGTGCAGGGTAGAGACGGTTACATCAGGGAGGCATTACGCCAACTTGATGATGGCCTGTCCTACCGTGTACTACCCGCCGATCCCACTCCCCACTTCTTGGATGTCCTTACTGAACTGGTTGACTCAGGTGTTATTATGGAGGTTTTGTCCAAGGAAGAGGTTAAATATATCATACCATCACACCCCATTATCCCTATCTTCCACCATCTCCCAAAGATCCATAAGACATTGGTCGACCCTCCAGGTCGTCCAATTCTCTCCAGTATTGGATCTTTGGGAGATGGTCTGTCAAGATATGTGAATGGTTTTCTTCAGCCATTTGTTAGGAAATTGCCCTCATTTATACGGGACTCTGGTGATCTTCTTGATCAGATAAAAAATGTTAATTGGGACAACCATTACTTGTGGGTAACACTTGATGTTACCTCTCTGTATTCAGTTATACAACATGATCATGGGATGGCAGCTGTCCGCCAATTTATTGAGATACCAGAAATTTCAATCTTTCAGTCGACTTTTATTTTGGACGCTATTCATTTTTTTACTCACGCACAACTTTTTCACATTTAATCATAAGTTTTATTTACAATTAATTGGCACTGCTATGGGCACAAGCTTTTCTCCTTCTTTTGCAAACCTATTTATGGGGTGGTGGGAAGCACTTTTTATATATTCAAGCACTAATTCTTTTCGTCACAATATTGTTTTTTACAAAAGGTTTGTGGATGATTTAATTATTATTTGGAAAGGGGATGTTACTACACTTCACGCTTTTGTATCTTATCTTAATGACAATATATACAACTTAAAATA
This sequence comes from Ascaphus truei, assembly GCF_040206685.1. Classification (NCBI taxonomy): domain Eukaryota; kingdom Metazoa; phylum Chordata; class Amphibia; order Anura; family Ascaphidae; genus Ascaphus; species Ascaphus truei. The sequence continues at coordinate 110,258,552 of NC_134485.1, read as the reverse complement.
TACATTAAATTTTCATTTTCATCACATTGAATTTCTGGATCTACAATTATTTGTGGATATAGACAAAACAATTCAAACTGATGTCTATAGGAAATTAAACGCAAGAAATACATTCCTTAGGGCGAACAGCTGCCATCCATCTCATATCATAAAAGCCATACCCAAGGGACAGTTCCTCAGACTGAGAAGAAACTGCTCCACATTTAGTGGTTTTCTTTCTCAGTCTGAGGATCTGACGAAGAGGTTTTTGGAAAGGGGATATCCTAAATCCCATATAGCAGTTGCTTTTTATAATGCAGTACAAACAGAGAGGGCATCATTGTTACCCGCATATTCAATTGGGGACTCTCGTCTTGGTAATACTAATGAGACACATGTTAATAAACAGGGTACACATGGATTGGTAAAGTCTAAAAATAAATGTCCTCTTTTTATTTCACAGTTTAACAAACAAAGTTGAAAAATTAATTCTATCATTTCCAAACATTGGAATGTCCTATCCATGGACCCTGTTCTTAAAAAATATGTTCAACCTGGTCCTACTTTTGTATACCGTAGAGCGAGAACAATTGGATCTAATGTCTCACCAAGTGAACTTATTACTCCTGGGTCTATAAGACCTTATGTCACCAGTGGATCCTTCAAATGTGGCTCTTGTAGTGTATGCAAACACATGAAGCCAGCGAAAAGTTTTCTACAGTATGCCTTGCCGCAGCCACATGATGTGAATAAAGTAAAAAACAAGGAATTTTATATCAACAGTTTCATAAATTGTAAAAGTCAATTTGTTGTTTATCTCATAACATGTGGTTGCGGCAAAAGATATGTGGGTAGAACAATTAGAGCTCTTAAGGTCAGGATGTTAGAGCATTTAAGGCTCATAAGATTGAAAGACACTAATCATCCTGTTTCCAAACATTTCACAGAATGTGGTCAGGGAGGAACAAGTAATTTTTCCTTCCTGGGAATTGAATTAGTTAATTGTAAATCTAGAGGAGGTGATCATGTCAACCTTCTGAACCGTAGGGAGGCGTATTGGATTTTCACTCTCCAAACGCGCTTCCCTATGGGTCTGAATATTGACTGTCAGTTAACCCACTTTTTGTAATTTGCTAATTTTCATGAGTCAATTACACTTCAAGTCAATTTTTGCTTAAACGATAAATAGATTGATCAAATTAGCCCTTTAAGTTTCATAAAGTTTCGTATAGTATATAATACACTTGTTTTTTGATGTATTGTGTTGATGATACCTTTATTATACAATGTTTTATATGTACTATATGTGGACATATTTTCCTGGTTCCTAGGTTCTATATATACATTATATGTTATGCAGTATTCATGTATTTACATGTTTTTCAAGTTATTTAGATGCTTTAAATTACTCGTAAATTTGTGGCTATATGTTTTAGATACCCTTATTTTTCCCTTTATGTGTTAGCATAAGGTGTAAGTTATTATTGTTTTTATATTTTCCCTTATGAATAGAATGTCTTTCTTCTTCTTTTTTCTATTTTTCTTAACTTTTGATTTTAGCTTTGTTGATGTCTGCATCGCCGCAATGCGCATGCGCAGTGATTAGCACTGCATGTATGTGTCATAGGGATGTTCATTGTATTAGTGGGGCAGTGATTCTCTATGGCTTGCCCTTAACCAAGATGGCCACACTGCCTGTGGGACTTGCTTTGCCCTTAGAACAGCACTGGGTCGCTCTGTGCATGCGCGATGACGCGCGTAGCGTCATGATGTCATCAGGTTCCGTTTTTGGCGCGAAACGGCCCACAAGTAAGAGTGTATTTAATGGATGTTATTACATTGTGTTTTATCCTTAAAAAAGAACGCTGTGACGTTCAAAACGCGTTGGATGGGTCTCTTGTCACATTAAAGTGCCCTTTTAATAATTTTTTCATTTTGGGTCCTTCCTGCTCTGTTTTTGCTGGTGAGCTTTTGGTCTCCCTTTTCCTGTTATTGCATAATTGTAGCTGCACAGCTTGCCTACCTACCACCAGGATGTGAGTATTGCTTATTTTCAAGGGAACCTGCCGATGAGACTGAGGGTGAGTGGGCTTGTACCATCTACCACCTGTCTTCAGGAGGATAGTACCCGTACTATTGCACATTAAGTACTATATTATTCTTATTAGTACCCTGGTTTAGTGGTTTGGCTTATTTTATTCATTGCACCTGCATTTGAGCGCTTTAGCCATTTTCCACATTATATTTGAAGTTAGCAGACTTTTTCCTACCGTACATACATATCACTATCACTGTTGGAATTAGGAACTAATTGAAATTATTGTAGCAAATTCAAATATCTTGCAAATACATTGCAAACATGAAATAATTACTGTAACATTGCAACGGAGAGTATCTAAAACTTAGGGCCTAATTCAGTAAGAGTCGATAAGGCACTTATCGACCACTTATCGGCCAAAACGCTACTCATATTCAGTAAGCCTCGATAAGTGGTCGATAACAGCCTGTATCGCCGAAAAATCTTTTGAACAAAATCAAACCGCCGACGGAGCGGCGATAAGCCACTTATCGACACGTTTCGGAATGTTGATAAATGCACGCGATTCTAGTAGCCGCGATTCGCCTATCGCCGCCCTAAAATGGCGATTTTATCCCCAAATCAATACGCCAAAAATGTTTTGGCAGATTGGTGGGGAGATGCGTCGATGAGCGGCGATAAGTCGGGAGTTGGCCTTTTTCCTGCATAGGATTGATGCTGGGGGTCGCCGGAGCCGATACACATTAATACCAGCACTGGAGACCCCCGGCATGCATCCAATGCAGGAAAACGGCATTTACAGCCACTTCATTACCTTAGCGGCTAACCGCTAAGGCAATGAAGGGGTTAACCACCCGTGCCAGGCTTATTGTGGGTAGCGGTGGTGGGTGAAGGGGGTATTTGGCCCTTGGTGGGTGTTTAGGCCATGCGGGGGGGGGGGTGTTGCGGGTGGACTTAACCCCTTCATTACCTTAGCGTTAATACCGCTAAGGTAATGAAGGGGTTAACCCTACCGCTACCCACCCGCAAGGTCTAAACACCCACCAAGGGCCAAATACCCCCTTCACCCACCCCAGCTATACACAATAAAAACAACACACACACACAAAAGCCCCAAAACCCACCTCCTAGGTCACAATAAAATTGCAATATTTAATATACATCAATACACCTTCCTCCCGTGCCCCCCATAATGTAAAACCATTATTTATTTTTAACATACAGGATTCATACCCCAGACCTACGGTAGTCCCCGGTGGTCCCGACTGGTGTCCACAGGCCTCACAGTGTTATCAGTCCAATCAATCAGAGGGTTGTGTCCCTGTAGTCAAGGTAGACCCAGGGTTACCTGCACAAAAGGGGAGTGGATTACATCCAGGGAAATTTCCTCTTTATGACTGTAAGAGACGTGTTCAGAGGTATGCAATGGAGACTGTTTTAAGGTGAAATTAAAATAAGGCTTTATTGCGCCTGTTGCTTTAAACACAGCAAACATGTAAATCAGCAAACAAAATCCGCTCCACTCTGGAGTATACATACACTTGTGATCCAGTTCTCTTTAACTGCTTGGTTAGCCCAGCGATTCACCAGCCCAAATCATAGAGACATTCATATATATAGTGTGACATAGTCCAAAAATGTTAGGCAGCTTTCTGCCCCATTTTAGGTCAGAAAGTGCAGGAATAGTTAATGATCCATTCCACAGCTTCACATTTACCCAGACCACAGATAACAATGGGTTTAGTTCTCCCTCACCTGCTCTCCTAATCACTAGAACAGGTATTTAGAGCAGAGAGGTTTGCTTTTCAGTCTCTCTCCTTAGAGCCTGGGGGCTGGGGGTGTCGCTGCTCCCCGGAATCCAGTTCGGGGTGGACGGCCCCTTCAAGTATCACAGTACCAGAGGATTTGCCTGGACACATGGGACCGAGTTCCCACCACGAACAGATAAGACAAACAAATCTTTATTGCTGTTTCTAAAAGACTATGCTGTATCTAGTGACCCTAAATGAGAGGGCATTGTTTTAAGCTGGGGAACCAGGTTAGTTGGCCCAGCAGCAGTTAGAGGCTGATTATGATGTGTAGTTAGATCCCTGAAAGGAATAGGATTTCTTTATATGATTTGGTTTTTATTTCTTAAAAGTGACACTATGTGAAATGCTATAACACTGATATGAGTAAACCGCTGAATGAAAATATCTGAGTGCCTCTAACCTACACATGTTAAAGCCGCAGTCCCTTACTGGGATGAAAATAAAGCAGGCAGAAGCCTGAGTTAAGCAATATAATACTTTGCATGATCCTGTTTGTTGTATAATTAACCCTAGAAGACTGTGTCGGGAAGAACCCAGACAGACATCAGCGCTACAAAAGAGGGGTGTTTGTCACAATAGATAGACATAGATAATAGTCTTATAAGAAAAGTCTTATCTGTTAGCTGGGCTGCTGTAGGGCAAGCTTCTCTGCTCTCTTGGATCCGCACCCTTGTGTGCTAAGGCAATGTCAGGCTCCAAGTTTAGAATCTTGTCCCCTTTGTCTTGTTGTCAGCTTCCACTCAAGACATCTGTCCTTCCTTAGTGCAGCCCAGTTGTGGACTAAGGAATCTCTCTTCCTGTCTCAGAGGCAGTCTTTTTCTTACACCTGTAATCAGGCAGGTGGTGTTAGTTAATTGCCTACCAGCAGTTAACCACCACACTGCTGGATTAGAGGCACATTTGTGACAGGGATAAGTCCCCTGTTACATACCTCCCCTCTTTGTGGGAAGCTCAGGCTTGCCACGGCCGAAGCCCATCCTTCCACTCTCATTCGAGATATCTCTGTGACTTGAATGAGAGTGGATAGAGGAAGAGAACCCTCAGTCCCGCTGGGATTGGGGCCCTTTCTCCAGTTTATTCGTGTCTCCTCCTGAAGGTGCTTGAGATCAGCACTCCTCAGTCACTCGAGGAGGACTTTTTCCAAGAATAGTCTTTTTACTGCGTGTGCGGTCATGAGATTTCCCTTGCGTCGGGTGCTCCTCTTATTGTAGGCAGACTGTATGGCAACAGTTGCAGAGCGTTTAAGAATAGCCCTTTGAGTTTTCTGCTCTTGAAGCTGTCTCTCTGCACTTTTTCCACTCAATGGAGTTGCTAGTTCAGCTTCTTTGGGATTGAGTTGCAATTCCACATCCACTTCCAGAGAATGTCCCATCTTTCAGCTTCATCAGCTAAGGATTCTTCTGGTTTTGATTATGCACGTATACCTTTTTTTGTTGCCTGTTCGGTGGCTGAAGGTTTAGCTAGTGCTTGTTTAGGTGGTTCAGACTTTGCAACCTTGTTTTTTAGCCGAGAGGTGCTCCCAGCTCTCACTGTACCCTTTTTCCTTTGGGTTTTTGTGGCTGTGGGATACTGATGCTTGGTCAGGGTCAATACTTGTCTCAGTTTCTCAACCTTCTTGTGCTCCCTCTTGTGCCGAGTCATCTGGGCTCTAAGCTTGGCCTCTAGCGATGCTTTGGTGATGCAAAGGGTAGCCTTCAGTTTCTCATGCTGCTTTGCGGGGACATACTGGGTAATCAGACGTTCCTGCAGCACTTTTATTTATTTTTCAGCCTGCAGATTGTCTTCCTGCAGAGTTTGCTGCTTCTCCTCAGCATTCTGGAGGTACGTACGCAGACCTTGCAGTTGGTTCTGCAGTCGGTGTTCGGCTTCAAACTTTTCCTCTTCCAAAAGTTTATTTATTTCTTTAAACTCGTGCAGATTTTCATTTTTTTCCTTGACGTGGTCTGTCAAATGAGAATTCTCTTCTTTCAGTCTTAAATTTTCTCTTTTTGCAGTCTCTGTAATTTTCAGGGCCTCCATGTAGTCCTCCTTCCATTTACACACATCTGCTTTGAGAATGACAGTCTCCTGGCGTGAGATTTCCTTCTCTAGGTTGAGGGTCTGAAGCTCCTTCTGAGAGACTTTGAGATCTGTATTAAGATTGACAATAGTTTCTTTAGAATTGTCCAGCTCCTCAGCGAGACTGTGTAGTTCCTTTCTGGAGACTTCCAGTTTTGTGTGGCCGCTGTTGATTTCATGCTGTGAGGCATCCAGTGCTGCGCGAAGATTGTAAACATCTTGCTGAAAGACTGTAATCTCCTTCAGTGCCTCCTCATACTTACACTTCAGTTTAGCCATCATTTTATCAGATTGGTTAAGCTTTTCATCCATGGCGGTAATAGTAGAGTTTGCAGTATATAGCTCAGTCTTGAGATCGTCCAATTCTGTTCTGGCCAAAGAGATCGTGAGCACATTCTTCTGTAGCTCCACGTTATTTTTCAGTAGCTCTGCGTAACCATCTTTCTTCAGTTTCAATTGTTCCCGGAGCAGATCACAGTCACGCTTGGCAATTTCAGGGCATCTTCAGGGCTGGTCAAGGGATCGTCACTCACTGGCTCACTGGTTCCGGCTCCGCTTCCCTGGGATGGTTGATTGAGGGTTCCTCCCTGTTGGCACCGGACAGACACTTCTTTGGGTTACCCGACTTCTGCCTTGGGCCCTCTGGATATTTGGTCATCCGCATGACGAATCCTCCATTTTCTCTAGGCTGCAGGGCATCTCGGTCCCCCTTTTTTTCCGCGGGATCTGCGGACGTGTCTGTTCCTTCCACGGTACGTGAAGAACCGCTTTTCTTTTTCTTTTATTGCCTTTTTGTTTTGGATGACTCTGTCCCCTCAGGGATACTGGGCTCTCCATCGTCATTTGAAATTTTAGCAGCTTCGCTGGATCCACCATGCTTTTCTTGCAACTGTATTAGCTGACGGAAATATTCGCTGATCCGCTACTCCCGCTCTTTCTCCTGCCGATCATATTCGTCATCATAGGGAGCGGTCTTTTCGGTTCGTACCGAGTTCAGGCACCCCCACGATTCTTGGGGTGTTTTGTGGGTGTGACTCGGTTTGGGTTCCCCGTAAGAGATGTCTTCCTACTCATTGGACTGGAAGGGCCACTCTTCCGTGGGGTAGGGTTCATTACAGGAACGCCGCATCTTGTCCTCCATTTTGGGGCAAGCAGGTGTATTTTTCTTCCTGACCTCTGGAGGTGCTATTGCAGCTTTTGCCAGTGTATTTTCTAGAACCCCAGCTTGTGATAGTCCTACTGGTGGGCATATTTTGCTTGTAGAGGTCGTAGCTCTCACAGGCATCTCTGTAGACTTTTTCTTTTTCTTTCCTTTGGTATGTTTTACAACATCAGCAGTACTGTGCACGCATTCTTTCTCATCAGTGATACTGGATGTGCAGTTGCTAAGTAAAACTTCTGTATCTCCCTTGGGTCCACTGCACGTTGCTTGCTGCTGCAGTTCCTTGGCTTGTCGAAAAAAATTGTCCTCTGGCTGCTGCCCTTTTCCAGGGGCCACGTAGGGGCCATCCTCATCACCTGAATAAGGCCTGAAGGGACACTGCTCCGTATGGCTGGGCTCTTTACACCAGGAACATATTTTCTTCCCCATTCTTGCAGGGTCTGTATTTGACTTCAGCTGGGCGGCCATTTTAAATTCCCAGGAATTTTTTTTTTTTTAGTTGTACTCTTCACCTTGACCGATTTGGCACTATTTCCTTGCTTCAGCAAAGGCATTTGCTTTACACCATTTTCTTGCTATGTGTAATCCCTCCGCTTCAGCAAAATAATGTGGTTTTCTGCTTGAGTTCAGTAATTTTCAGTCTCATCTTTGGGTATTATGGCATTCACTCTAAACACTTTGGGTGTCTGTTTTACTCCCAAGATACATAGACAGACTTTACTTGCAGAAAAAAAAATATTCTTTGCAGTGGAATATTTCTTTCACTCCCGGTAGGGTGACTCAACACTCAGCAATTGGCTTTGGGTTACCTTTTACACAGTTCAGCAATCCCTTTTTTACCCGGTAGGGCAATTTTACACTCAGCACTTGTTTGCTGAAAATTCCCCTGCTTCAGCACAGTCTTGCATCAATTTTCTGCATATACTCCATTCACAGCTGGTAGTCCTATGCGGTGTGGCAGCCTTGACTTGCAGAATCAGTACCGCTCGTGGGTCACCATCTGTATTCACTGCTTCAGCACAACATTTTTTTTTATTATTTTACAGAAAACAATAAACAAAGCCTAGCTCCTTTCATTGGAGCGCTAACTCACTTCTTGAACCCTGACTATGTCTGGAAGGCAAAACCCCTATTTCAATAACCATATTACACTTTATTGTGATAGGCAAGTAAGGTTTACCTGTTTCAGCACAGTCTCTCTCTCTCCTCTTGGAATCGGGGAAAAGAGTCCATCTGTGGTTTTGTGGCTTTCTTCAGTGCAGTGTAAATTTCCTGCCTGGATGTGTATCCCTTTAATTCTGATCTCTGCTGCAGGTGAATCATTGTTTTTGTTGCTCAGGCTGTTTGTAAAACTGTATGCAGGCAAAAAGCACAAAAAAAATTCACAGGCAATCTCCGGGGCCCCTTTTAACTTCAAGGGCCACCTCTCATCACGCTTCTGACACCATATGTAAGAGACGTGTTCAGAGGTATGCAATGGAGACTGTTTTAAGGTGAAATTAAAATAAGGCTTTATTGCGCCTGTTGATTTAAACACAGCAAACATGTAAATCAGCAAACAAAATCCGCTCCACTCTGGAGTATACTGTACATACACTTGTGATCCAGTTCTCTTTAACTGCATGGTTAGCCCAGCGATTCACCAGCCAAAATCATAGAGACATTCATATATATAGTGTGACATAGATAATAGTCTTATAAGAAAAGTCTTATCTGTTAGCTGGGTTGCTGTAGGGCAGGGGTGGGGAACGTCCGGCCCGCGGGCCGTATAAGGCCCACGGAATGATTTGATCCGGCCCCTGTGAGTCAGGGGGCCCGGCCGCACGGGCCCCCTGCCATTCGATAAATCCCATCGCCCGCTTACCGCGCTCGCGATGCGCCGCAAGAAAGGAGGAAAAAAACAAAACCTCCCCTTCTCCTGATTGGTTGCCGCGTGTTGGCACGCTGTCAAGATTTGTTTTTTTTGGCCCGCAGCAAGCTCTATACGAGCTTGCAAAGTGAGGCCCGCCTCTTCCTGCATGGAGCACGTGGTGTCTGCTCCATGCCTCCCTTGCCCCAATTCCCCTTGTGTCCCCCTCCCTCCCCAAGTCCAGAGCCGCAGCAGCCGCCGGAGTAGGAGGGGAAGATGGCGGCCTTCGCGGAGGTGATGCAGGACCCGAGATTCACCAGGGCGGCGCTGGTAAGCAGCACTCGGGGGGGGGGGGGGGCTATAAGAGGAGTGGTTCTTGGGTCAGTGATTCCCAACCGGGCTCTCCCCCCATCGCTCTCCTCCTCCCTCCTAGGAGCTCACGTGCAGTCCTCACTGCTTCCTGCCTGTGAGCTGAGAGGGAGGAGGGAGGGGGTCATCTGTGGTGTCGGCTTCTTCTGTGAACTTTTCATGTGAGCTACCAGAGGTAGAAGGGAGATGCTGCTTCTGCTCAAAGTTGCTTGTGTGTGTGTCAGTCTGTGTGTGTGTGTGTGTGTGTCAGTCTGAGTGTGTGTGTGTGTGTGTGTGTGTGTGTGTGTGTGTGTGTGTGTGTGTGTGTGTGTCAGACTGAGTGTGTGTGTATGTGTGTCAGAATGACTGTGTGTGTGTGTGTGTGTGTGTGTGTGTGTGTGTGTGTGTGTGTGTGTGTGTGTGTGTGTGTGTGTGTGTGTGTGTGTGTGTGTGTGTGTGTCAGTCTGAGTGTGTGTCAGTCTGTGTGTGTGTGTGTGTGTGTGTGTGTGTGTGTGTGTGTGTGTGTGTGTGTGTGTGTGTGTGTGTGTGTGTGTGTGTGTGTGTGTGTGTGTGTGTGTGTGTGTGTGTGTGTCAGACTGAGTGTGTGTGTATGTGTGTCAGAATGACTGTGTGTGTGTGTGTGTATGTGTGTGTGTGTGTGTGTGTGTGTGTGTGTGTGTCAGTCTGAGTGTGTGTCAGTCTGAGTGTGTGTGTGTGTGTATGTCAGAGTGTGTGTGTGTGTGTGTGTGTGTGTGTGTGTGTGTGTGTGTGTGTGTGTGTGTCAGAGTGTGTGTGTGTGTGTGTGTGTGTGTGTGTGTGTGTGTGTGTGTGTGTGTGTGTGTGTGTGTGGTGTGTGTGTGTGTGTGTGTGTGTGAGAGAGGTGTGTGTGTGTGTGTGTGTGTGTGTGTGTGTGTGTGTGTGTGTGTGTGTGTGTGTGTGTGTGTGTGTGTGTGTGTGTGTGTGTGTGTGTGTGTGTGTGTGTGTGTGTGTGTGTGTGTGTGTGTGAGAGGAGAGAGAATGAGGGAGAGGGAGAATGAGGGAGAGGGGAGAGAGTTAGAAAGGAAGAGGAGAGAGAGAAGGAAGGAGACAAAAGGAGGGAGGGGAGGGAGAGGAGGGAGAGAGGAGAGGAGGGGGAGGGAGCAGAGGGGGGAGAGGGAGGGAGAGGGGGTGAGGAGAGAGATGTGGAGAGAGAATGAGGGAAAGGAGGTAGTGAGGAAGAGGATGGAGAGGGGAGAGAGGACAGAGGGGGACAGGAGAGAGGAGGAGAGAGGAGAGGTAGAGAGAGATGAGAGAGGAGGGGATAGAAGAGAGGGGGGAGAGGGGAGAGGAGAGAGATGTGGAGAGAGAATGAGGGAGAGGAGAAAGAGAGGTAGAGAGAAAGAGGAGAGAGAAGGAGAGGAGACAGGAGGGAGAGGGGAGAGAGGACAGAGGAGGGACAGGAGAGAGAAGGAGAGGAGAGAGAAGGAGAGGTAGAGAGAGAGGGAGAAAGGAGGGGGAGAGAGGAGAGGGGAGAGATGTAGAGGAGAGATGTAGAATGGAAGAGGAGGAGGGGAGAGGAGAGAGAATAAGGGAGAGGGGGAGAGAGGTAGAAAGGAAGAGGAGAGAGAGAAGGAGAGGAGACAGAAGGAGGGGGAGGAGGGAGAAAGGTAGAGGAGAGAGAAGGGGGAGAAGAGAGAGGGGGAGAGAGATCGATTGATCAGTGGAGGATGATGTGAGATGTGGGGGGTGGGTGATGTTTAAACCAAAATCATTACAAAATATATACACATTGTTTATTCAAAAGTATGAGTTAATTATTATTTATTACCCCCACTGCTTTACAAGTCTATTTTGTGATTTACCCCTGTCAAATATGTAATCCAGATTGGGGTTCCTCGAAACGTTACAAAATACTTAAAGGGTTCCTCCAAACAAAAAAGGTTGTGAATCACTGGCTTGGGGGATGGAAGAGCGAGTCTGCGGAGGGAGAGACACCTCACTACCGACTCTCCTCCTCCTCCCCACACCGTGCAGCAGCTGCGGAGGAGGGCACCTGCTCCGCAGTGGAGAGGGAGCCACGCAGGGCCCTGACGGGGAGGGCAGGAGGGCCCTGAGACACCACCAGGCCTGTCACTCAGTCACTGAGTGACACCTAATCCCAGCATCATTGGTCTCCCTGACTTCAATACATGTTGTTGTATGAATAACTTTTGAAGACACCCTCCCCCCCCATGATCTGTGCCCCATAAAATGACTCAGTGTGATCTAAGCTGTCAGACCGTCCCTCATGCATTTCAAGTTGTCACTTCTTGCAGCTGATTGTCATTCTTGTTTAGCATAATCGATGATGGATTTCGGTGCAGGTAGTATTTGGAGTATTTGTATTCAATTTGCAATTTTTTACTTCAGGAAGACTAAGTCGCACTCACTCAGTGCATTGAACTTGACTGCCGTGTCTGCGGTCCTGTCAAGTGTCACTCACTTGAACTCAGTGCCACTCAAGTTTAACACTTGTCTTTGGAGCCTTCAGTAGGATTTTGCTTGAGTGTGGGTCAGGGAGAGTGTGGGTCAGGGAGAGTGTGGGTCAGGGAGAGTGTGGGTCAGGGAGAGTGTGGGTCAGGGAGAGTGTGGGTCAGGGAGAGTGTGGGTCAGGGAGAGTCTGAGTCAGGGAGAGTCTGAGTCAGGGAGAGTGAGAGTGGGGGTCAGGGAGAGTCTGAGAGTGGGGGTCAGGAAGAGTCTGAGAGTGGGGGTCAGGGAGAGTCTGAGAGTGGGGGTCAGGGAGAGTCTGAGAGTGGAGGTTAGGGAGTGCGGGTCTGAGAGTCTGAGAGTGTGGGTCTGAGAGTCTGAGAGTGTGGGTCTGAGTGTGAGTCTGAGAGTGTGGGTCTGAGTGTGAGTCTGAGAGTGTGGGTCTGAGTGTGAGTCTGAGAGTGTGAGTCTGAGAATCAGAGTGTGGGTCTGAGAGTGTGGGTCTGAGAGTGTGGGTCTGAGAGTGTGGGTCTGAGAGTGTGGGTCTGAGAGTGTGGGTCTGAGAGTGTGGGTCTGAGTGTCAGAGTGTGGGTCTGAGAGTGTGGATCTGAGAGTGTGGGTCTGAGTGTCATAGTGTGGGTCTGAGAGTGTGGGTCTGAGTGTCAGAGTGTGGGTCTGAGAGTGTGGGTCTGAGAGTGTGGGTCTGAGAGTGTGGGTCTGAGTGTCAGAGTGTGGGTCTGAGAGTGTGGGTCTGAGTGTCAGAGTGTGGGTCTGAGAGTGTGGGTCTGAGAGTCAGAGTGTGGGTCTGAGAGTGTGGGTCTGAGAGTCAGAGTGTGGGTCTGAGAGTGTGGGTCTGAGAGTCAGAGTGTGGGTCTGAGAGTGTGGGTCTGAGAGTGTGGGTCTGAGAGTGTGGGTCTGAGAGTCAGAGTGTGGGTCTGAAAGTGTGGGTCTGAGAGTGTGGGTCTGAGAGTGTGGGTCTGAGTGTCAGAGTGTGGGTCTGAGAGTGTGGGTCTGAGTGTCAGAGTGTGGGTCTGAGAGTGTGGGTCTGAGTGTCAGAGTGTGGGTCTGAGAGTGTGGGTCTGAGTGTCAGAGTGTGGGTCTGAGAGTGTGGGTCTGAGAGTGAGAGTGTGGGTCTGAGAGTGTGGGTCTGAGAGTGAGAGTGTGGGTCTGAGGGTCTGAGAGTCTGAGAGTGTGGGTCTGAGAGTCTGACAGTGTGGGTATGAGAGTCTGACAGTGTGGGTCTGAGAGTCTGACAGTGTGGGTCTGAGAGTCTGACAGTGTGGGTATGAGAGTCTGAGAGTGTGGGTCTGAGAGTCTGAGAGTGAGTCTGTGAGTCTGAGAGTCTGAAAGAGAGGGTCTGAAAGTCTGAGAGAGTGGGTCTGAGTCTGATTCCCCCCCCCCCTGCACATTTCTCCCTGTGTGTGTGTGTGTGTGTGTATACAGACACCAACACACAGTCAGTCATAGTCACCCACCACCCAAGTGTCAGTCAGTCAGCCACCCAAAGAGAAGCATTTCCAGCCATCACATTAGGGGTGAGTTAATTAAATGTTTGACCAAATATAGCAGGCTAATTTTTAAGTTGATAATTTTGTATGGCCCTCGAATGATGTTATAAATATCCAAATGGCCCTTGGCAGAAAAAAGGTTCCCCACCCCTGCTGTAGGGGAAGCTTCTCTGCTCTCTTGGATCCACACCCTTGTATGCTAAGGCAATGTCAGGCTCCAAGTTTAGAATCTTGTCCCCTTTGTCTTTGTGTCAGCTTGCTGCTCAAGACATCTGTCCTTCCTTAGTTCAGCCCAGTTGTGGACTAAGGAATCTCTCTTCCTGTCTCAGAGGCAGGCTTTTTCTAACACCTGTAATCAGGCAGGTGGTGTTAGTTAATTGCCTACCAGCAGTTAACCACCACACTGCTGGATTAGAGGCACATTTGTGAACAGGGATAAGTCCCCTGTTACAATGACCATCCTTCGTGGAGAGGAAATGAAGGCTGGCTGGAGGGGTCTTCCATCAATAGCCTCGAGACCGACAGGTACAGGCTTCTGTATCATAGTGATGTTGTGCTTGTTGGCGAAATCCTGATCCACAAAATTTCCCCCAGACCCGGAGTCGACAAAAGCAGACACAAATACTCTGAAGTCAGGACCCTCGAGGAAGATTGGAAGCATAATCCCTTTCGGTAGTTTTCCCTTAGTAGGGGGAGAAGAAGAAACTGTACCAAATGCGTTTCCCCCATACCTTATTGGGTGTTGGCGTTTCCCGGCTCCGTAGGGCAGCGGCGCACCAGATGTCCAGATAAACCGCAGTAGAAACATCTTTCAAGCGTTGTTTCTCTGAGTAGGCTAGTCAATGACTTCCTAACTGCATGGGTTCTGAGGCCTCAAGAGCTGGGAGAACGATGGGAGTAGTACTGCGGATAGGAGGCATAGGGGTGAGAGAGCAAGAATGATGGCATTCAAGCCGCCTTTCCTGAAGGTGTTGATCCACCCTAATACATACCGCTATCAGGTCCTCTAGCACAGGAGGTCTTTCCTGAGTGGCTAGCTCATTCTTCAGAGTCTCCAAAAGTCCTTGCCAGAAGGCTGCAGATAAAGCCTCATCGTTCCAGCCCGTCTCCGCAGCAATGGTCCGGATCTCATGAGCATACTTGGCGATGGATCTGTGGCCCTGGGACATATGGAACAAAGAAGATGCAGCAGGAATTTTACGACCTGGGGTGTCAAACACTTGTTTGAATTCTTTTTTTAAATGTACAAAATGTTGTGTAAGTTCAGGTCTTTGCTCCCAGATGGGAGAGGCCAAGGCCAATGCCTCACCAGTCAAGAGTGCAATAATATTAGCCACTTTAGATCTGTCAGAAGAAATGCGAGAATATCACATTGGTTTAAGAATCCTCGACACCCATGTGGGTCACCAGCATAGCGATTAGGAGTGGGGCGTCGTGGTTCCAGAGGTACATTGGGCTCCGGACTAGAGGGGGACCAAGATGAAGGTCTGAGAATTCGAGACTGAGACTGATGGAGCGAGGTTGTGGCGACTTTTTGGGCCAATAAGGTGACTTGGTTGTCCAAATACTGAAAGTGTTCAGTAATGGCGGACAGGGCTGGGCCCACCTCAGGTGGTCTATGTTTTTTGGGGCTCAGCATACTGTAACGCGCGCGCTGCCCACAAACAAGACAAGACCCCGGCACTGAGGTGGGAAGGCACAAAACCACACACCCACAGCAGTTTGGGGCAGGGGATAAGGGTGTCACCGGGAAAGGGGTGGTAGTAGGAACCCCGGCGGTAGCAGGGGTAGCAGGTGGGGTGACTACTGTGGCAGTTGGGGTAAAGGAGGGGGTAGCGAGAGGTTGCGAGATAAGTTAACCCCTTCTTTGCCGTAGCAGTTACTACTGCTAGGGTAATGAAAGGGTTAACCCCTCCCGCTACCCACCTGGTAGGCATAAACACCTACCATGGTCCAAATACCACCTTCACCCATCCCCTCTACCCCCAATAAACATTAAAACACAATACTAGCCAATGCACCCATTGATTGCCAGTGTGATTACGATCCAATAAAATACACAGTTGTAATATAAATTTAATAAATAGAAGAAATAAATGCAATGTAAGCAAAGTATTTATTTATTGATCATCATTAGAAAATTCTATTAAATCTTACCTAGTTCACTAATCTGTATATTGTCATGCATTTAGTGGTAAATAGTCTATTGAACCCTTTAGTAAACTAATGATTAATCAAAAGATCATTGGTGATTCAATCAACAAGCCTGCACAAATAGAAGGGTACAAGTAGATGCAAACTTATCCCTGATGAATCCAATGAAGTGGGGAAAAGCGTAGGAGTGTAGCAGGCACAGGTTGTGGCCACTCTCTTCAGTCACCTCTCACTAGCATTCAGAAACAGACAAGTGAGCTGCATCTGGGAAGCTGGAGGATTGCAGAGGATATTCCACTTCTGGGTCAAGTGACATCAGATCCGGGAGGAGCCGGGAGGACACCACAACCCTGAGGATGCTGGTCTGCAGAGAGGGGCAGTCATGGAGCAGAGCTGCGACCACTGCTAGCAAGCAGGGGTCTGCAGCCTACAAGCAGTGCAGTGCCTCAACTCAGAGACCAACACAAAGTCCAGTGGTTACCCGGGAAAGACAGTCCCCCGGCGTTTGGAATCCAGCTGACAGTGAGCAGAGCTGAGGAGGAGGAGAGAGACTAGAGAGTTTCTAACAGGTGAATATACCTTTTTATCTTCTGTTGTGTGAGTGCACAGTTAACAATTGTATATTAATATTTTTTTAATTACGTTTTATAAAAGTATTTTATATGGTTTGCACCCCCTATATTTTTTCCACTTTTTTGAGGCCAGTGTGATTACCTATGCCTCAATGAGATCAAAGATAACCCAATGGCAATTAATGGGCACCCTACTACCCAATCCCTCTACCCTTTTGCCTGTAAGGAGAAGAAAAGGTGCAGATTTAATAGATTAGAATCCATTTAGTTCTGGGCTATGGTTATGATGGTAAGCCAACAAAAATCACATGCAATTAACGCCAACAGAAAATAAATGATTTTCCTAAAGCATCAAGTGTTACATTGTTTCTTTAGATTTTAATCTGTGATGTTTCTTTTTTTCTTTTTTTATTTAATAGCTTATGACATGTGGGATGTTAGGCGCACATCACTTTTCCTGAAAGTAATTTCACATATTTTATCACATCATGAATAGGAATAAATAATGCTCAAATACTAATTACTGTAGCTTCAGCTGACAAATCACCAGTCATCACTATATTTTCTCTCCAGAGACCTGTGACACATCGTGACATCACATTCCTCTGCAATGTTACCAAAATTGTGGCTGCTCCAGGTTCGCAGAACTATTGGGTCAGCTGGGAAACCCACATTGAAGGGAGAAATGGTCGGTTGATTTCCTGTTTTGAAAGGGAAATCAGGATAGCCACCAGCTGCAGCATCAGTGAGATAGTTAGTAAGGAAACATCACAATTAGTGGTTGAAGTACTTAGAAATAAAAATAAGAAAGTGGTACAGTGCCCAATTTCAAGAAATTAAAAATGTAATAAATAATGGACAACAATGACATTTTGGATATAGATCTGCACAACAAAAATTGTGTTTTGGTTTTGTCAAAATACATCTAAAAAGATTTTATTTTTTGGAACAGTAAAAATGTGAGTATGAAAAAACAAATCGCTGATAATATCCGCAGGCCCCTGAGAATGACGATAGTTTTGTTAACTGTCTGGGCCTGGGCAAGCATACAATAGCCTCCAATTTGGACGGATAAGTGGCCACCCCTTCTTCAGATAGGATGTTTACCACATAGGTGACGGATTGTCAGCAGAACTGACACTTGTCCAAGGATAGTTTCATTACACTCTAACTTGACCAGTCCATCACTTTCATTTGGCGAGCTCAGGCTCTTCCAATGTTCCCCCATGAATTAAGTAGAACTAGTCATGTTCGTCCAGTTGCAATAGAGCAGAGTAAATGAATATTTCGGTATTCGTTGATACCTTTTTTTATTTGGACTAACAATAGATATAAGACAAGCTTTCAAGAGTTCTCTCTCTTCCTCTAGTCAGAAATACTGATCTATAAAGATTCCAGGAATTTTTCACAGATGTAAAAAACAGAAGAACAAGATAGCCATCTAATGCAGATGATGTAGAGAAGGAATAAACAGACAGAGATGAATGGATGAAATGGACAGTGAGACACAGGACCATACATCCATCAGCAGTGTGCAGGGGGTAGGAATGCAGGGGGGAGAGGGGGTTAATTGTAAAATACAGAGAGGCAGGAAGAAACATTACAATAAATTATGGTACGGGGTTAAAAACCCCATATCAGCATTAAGTCCTCTTGTTTTAGTGTCAAAGTGTACTATCATTTTGAGTTCAAATGTTTTACGTTCTTGAGTACTTTTAAACATTTCATTGCAGATTTGAAATTTAAAGTCATTTATGCAATGATCTGGTTGTGTGAAGTGGTGTCCCACTGGAGTGCAGTATCTTCCTTCTTCATGGTGTATTATTGTGTGCCTGTGTAGGTTCGTTCTGGTTTGACATTTTTGACTGGTTTCACCAATGTAGCATCCTTGGTCATACTTGCTGCATTGAATCATATATACCACATTCCTTGATGTGCAGCAAAATGTTCCTTTGACATTGAATGTTCTTTGTTTGTGACTGGCTGTGGGATCTAGGCATACATGTATGCACAGTTTACAGCGTGTGTTGTTGCATGGTCTTGTGCCATTAATAGCATCTTTCAGTTCGTTATAAAGTTTTCTATTAACTAACTTCTGTCTGAGGTTTATAGTAAGCGCGACGGCGACGGAGCGATGGAGCGACGTTGCATCTGAAAATTGGTAGCGGGTTAAATTTGATTTTTCAGAGGCTGTCGCCACATGTGACAGCCTCTGAACCAATCAATCTCCCTGTCGCCAGCGGCATAGCTGAAAGTTAAAGTATAACTTTCGCTACTGGAGACGGCGACGGGTGACATCATCCATCGTATCACCGTCACCGTCGCGTACACTATAAGCGCGGCCTAAGAATTTTAACTCAGGTAGTGTTAGGACCTGCCAATAGTCATGCCTTGATGTGGCTAGCAAGTTTACGACGCTTTGGCCAAAGGGTTAAACTAAATTACCATTTTTCAAGAAGAATATATAGGTATTTCACTGTGTATTTTTTTCATATTGGATGTAGCTCTGGGCTTCTTTGTTTTTTTGTTATATACAACCATAGCCAGAATGTATTTAGAAAGCATATGTACAAAAATAAATGAAACTAATTCTAACAAACAAAAATAGAAAGTCCCCTATTAGAAGATTGAGGATTTATACATATAAGCAATGGTGGAGAAGGTTTATGACCTATTAGAATTATTGATAGGTGATTGAAATATTATATTCATTAAATGAGACTAAATGGGACAGATAGTATTGGTTACATGAATTACAGAGTATTTGTCACAACTATATCATAGCATAATATAAAGTGATACAAAATTAGGGATCAGCCCTCCATAAAGGAACGCAGACCCTATATTTGAAGAGTAATAGAGTAATAGGAACCACTATCCTATTATTGCCTTTGGATCAACAACTCCCATCTAAAAGCGGGACCAATTCATCACAAAGTCTACCAAAGGTCTATATAACCTAAAGGTCTATATAATCTAAAACACAAGATCATAATACTCAAGGTTTGTAGAAAATATTCCTATAAATCTTTCTCTATTTGACAGACAAAGCAAAATTAAATGCCTCATTTGCGTATCATTAACACTAACGAGCATGAAAGTTAACACTAGGCAGTCTTAGCAATATAACAGGACTTAATGCTGCATTAGTGAGCTTTGAAGATCCATGAACGCACTTAACGAGACTTTGACTTAAGTTAACATCTCATTAAGTCACTAACAGAGCTTTGTGGTTCTGCCCCATGTGTATGTTTGTCCCATGTGTATTTACTTATATAAAATGACGTACTGTAATTCATCTTTTGACATACCTTAATAATAAAATTAGGAAATGTACTAAAATAGTCCACATTTTACATGTATACATTGTAACAGTACAGCCAATATTAAACAACACAAAGATCTGTTCAAACGGAAATGTTTATTATATAGAGAGAGATAGCAAGAGAGAACTGAAGACAATAATTTTTTAATTAAAAATAGCTCCATTCAGCTATTTAACGTGATGTTACCCACAACTATCGTAACAATGCTCCTAGCGCTTATATCAACTAATGTGATTAAGGCCTGGGACATAGTAGCTTCAGCCTCGCTGAGGCAGGCTGAGCCGCGCTGAGCAGATGCACTAACACCCTGCATCTGTCATCAGCGCGGCTATAGTTTCCCCCTCCGCATGCATGCTGATGCGTGCGGAGGCTCAGAAACTTTGCCGAGACAGGCAAGTTTCAAATTTGCCACTCGAGGAAGCGATGTGAGCGGTCACATGACCGCTCACATCCAATGGGAGCGAGGGAATAGCCCCGCCTCCCACTCCGCCTCCTGACATGCCTCCACCCCGCCCCCAGAGCGCGCTCACTACCTCGCCTGCAAGGACAGGAAAAAGCTCCATTTTGAGCAGGCAAGGCAGAGCAGGAGCGCGGCTCAGCGCGGCTGAACCTGCTATGTCCCAGGCCTAAAGTAACAAAAACTTTGAGTTAACCAGTAAAATATCATATTGCTAACATCGTACCTCCACGAACCTCCATTAATGTTAGGGATTGGAAATAACATTACGATAAATAGGTCACACCATTACTCACAGCCAAACCATGATTATCATAATGTTATTTATAGGAATTGCCTATAATGACATAGACAGGTCTAAAGGTGGTACCCTAATAACTTGTCTGGGTATGGTACTTAATACTTTCCATTGGAAAAGTTACACGTGTCCTACAACGATATGTATGGCACACTGTAATATAAAAGTCTGAAACATATCAAGAGATGGATCTAATCAAGTATCACGGACGTCATGTTATAAAGTCTAGAATGGTTTTTAGTGATTAAAGTGAATGTAGAATGTGTTTGTCAGACCTAATATGGTATGCAAACTACTGAACCTGAAGAGATGCCTCACTCAAACCGAATGTGAACGGTGGTATCAAAGGATTACGCTGCAACACAGCCTAATAACCATAGTACAAAGAGGAGAAAGGAACCCCTAAACATGAGGCACACCTAAAAATAAAACATGGAAGGTATTTAATAATGAACACTAAACGTGATTAATGTAAAACATAACTTTTAATAGTATCCATCCTAAAATATATACTGTACAACACTGAATGGTGATTAATCTGAAAATGTATATGTTCAGGATAGTGTTCCTTAACTATATACAGTACGACCTCAATAAATAAAATAAACAATATTAGTGCCCTTTAACAATTAGCTTTTGATTTTTAAGTTAATATGGTCTGGGATGTTATGCTTACGGCTGTTTGGAAGTATAACCTTTAAGACAAAATGGGCTAGGGTTCAAAAAGAATACTATAAGAATGCAGTACAAGTATACGCGGGAGAGGAGTGCAGTTGTTACTTGGGGGGATTATGCCAGGTGTCTGATGGACTTTTAAGAGTATTGGACGTCATTTATTTTTCCTGAATGTTGCGGCCTATGATTAAAGCGGCCATTTAAAAAAAAAAATCCATTCAAAATGTGCATCAATACAATCTGCACACTGTCAAGTGATTAGCTAAGCTGCAGGTGGATCCGTTCACCTGTAATCGATCGCTTGCTCGGGTTATTTAATTCAGTTTTTGCACAGCATTGTGGGGTATGTAGTCCAGCAATACTGTATTATGTGACTGGGCAGTTACAATTGGTGCACTGCTATAGAGAGGGCGGGGCTCAAGAGCCAGAGCCTATCAGAAGGGGAAGAGGCTGTCACTTTGGAAATGCTTCCTACATTAGAAACATTACAAATGTTTTTAAAACATATATATATATATTTATTTTTTATTTTATTTTTTTATTTTTTTAAATGTTACAAGTATTTTCTCATAGTACAGAACTGATTAATTAAAAAAAAAAAAAACACATGTAGGATATTGCTAGAACTGCTGCTTTAAGATACCTTTAAGAAGAAGAAGAATATACTGTTTATATTTTACATACTGTAAGAATATTTTACTGTTTATTAATGTCATAGTAATTTGAGAATTGTAATATGGTAATAAAACAACTAAAGAATTATTTGAACTATTGGAACATGAGGTCATACATCTAAGCATGTCACATATTGTATAGATCATTTTGCCAACTACTCACCACATGTACTGTATGCGTGACTGCAGTGCAAATAATAGAGTAATCTTAGGTCTGATCTCCAAGGTTGTGTATGATGTTACATGTATACATGAAATTGATATATACTGTATAGCAGGGGAGCTCAAACTTTTTTCCCTGTGCCCCCCTGCCGGCCGTTCCCTTCTCTCAGCACCCCCCCCCCCCCCCCCCATGGCAACGTGACGTCACATGACCTTGCGGCGTCATTTGACGCCGCATTGCCATGACGACACGTCTAAGAAGCCGCCGGAGCCAAGGTAAGTGAGGTTTGCAGAGGCCTTCACCGCTTCCCCGGCACTTAATTTAAGTGCCTTCGGGAAGCGCACAGGGCCTCTGTAAACCCCGCGCCCCCCGCATTCAGTCGCGCCCCCCAGTTTGCGCACCGCTGCTGTATAGTATATGTAGTCTGTTTTGACTTACCAGGTTGATCCTGGCCAAGATTCTCGGTGTCTACCAGTCCTGGTAGTTCGACAACTTGGGAAGGTGCCATCAATTCCATCAATCAGCGCTCTGAAGGTGAAAGATCCAGCTGAGGCCAAATGGTCAATCAATGTTTCAGCTTTCCCTTGTTATCGGCCCACAACTTTTTTAGCATGTGAACCATGTGGACTGGGTTCTCCAGAGCATTAGTTTAAGCTAGGATATGCCCCATATTCTATGTTTTCTGCCGTGCTGGTTTTGGAGCACAGTGCCCTATGCAATTTTGAGTACTTATCAACCACACCATTAATTAGGAGATCGGCAGCAGCAGAGGTGGAAACCTCCTCAACCATGTTGACACCTGTAAGGTTTGACTAATATGGCTGAGAAACATCGCTATGTATTGTATATTTCTTTGAATTTGACCGTGCGCATGGGATTAGTTAACGCACATGCGTTAAGCAGCTGGAACACATACGTTAATTGGAAAGCACATGATATTTTTACCAATGACCATGTGCAGTGTATTGGTTAGCTCACCTCTGCGCTACAAACATCCATGGTACTACGATGCTACTTTGGCGAATGAGCATTGTTTTTGCATATAATTAGCTTTGTAGATGTCGTTAAAATCAGAAAAAGTTATGTCTTATTTAGGTAACATCACGTTATTTGCCTTGATTTAACTGAGCTTTGTGGATCTGCTCTGAATGTCTGGCCCTTCTGGGCCTTTCTGACTCATGTTCCAGGCTGCATCTTATACAGTACTTCCACTGGTGCGAGGCCCTCTGTGAGATGGCAAGACCGGAGGACTTGATGGTCTTGAAGGGCCCGGTGTACTTGTCTCTGAAGGAGTGGTGTGAGATAAAGTTGTAGCAGATGTGCTTGTTTGGGGCTTAAATCTTAAATTGCTGCATTACAGAGCATAATAAATTAGAGTTGGCATTTTGGGTTTGGCAACCCAGTTGAACATTGCTAGCAACCATTGCATTTACAGAATTTTGCTTTCTTAACAGCGTATTCAACTCTGTATTTTCTTTTTATCAATTCTAATTTTTTCTTCTTCATCACCAATTATTTTTGTATATCATTATGTGACTTCAATCGCTGACCCAGACAGGCAGTCTTTGATGTATTGTGGCGAGTTTCCTCATGGTCCTGCGGTGCAGAATTTGGGCAAAATGGAGTCTCCGACTGTCATTGGAAAATCTGCTTGGACCTGATGTTGCTCGTTCACCTGGCTGGGGCCTTCTTACTGCCGCTGGTTGATGCCTTCATGATGGTGCTTTTTCAAGCCTTCGCAGTGGTCTTTCCTTATGCCTTTGTGATGGCCCCCTGTGTCCTTAATATCATTACTTTTACTGCTGCGATTTATGGATAAGAAGCAGCTGCCATTTGCACTAGTCCTAGGGTGACCAGATTTTGAAAATGAAAAACCGGGACATTTTTTTTTTTACATAACAGTTTATTTATTGTAGTACACTTATACTTTACTACCATTAGTCCTTGTTACATAGTTGTATGTGTGTGTGTGTGTTGACCTCACTGTCATGGAACAGGAATACCCCTGTCTGCACTTCTGTTTCACCCCCCCCCCCCCTTTCCTTGCAGCCCTGCTTGTCAGCCTTCTCAGTGCCAGCTGTATGTGTTTGGCTCTGCACACAAACACAGTATTCCCTCTCTCTCAGCAGTTTGTTGTATTAAAGATGCAACATTATTGCTACTGTACATGTTGTAGCTTCCCCAGACACTCCTGTGAGTTGCAATGGCAGCCCCAGCTTCTCTCTAAAATGGGCTGGTCTGCTTTCTCCCCTTCTGCTCTGCCCACAGATGGTCTGTCCCCAGACTATCTTACTACCCAGCATACATTGCCATTTCCTTTCAACCACACCACTGGATGAGTGAGTACCTCGCTGTAACCCCTGTAATGGTGCTACAGGATTATCTTTTCACCTCCCTTTACTACTGAGCACACAAGGAGATACCTACACCTCTACATAAGAGACTGTCTTTTATGCTGCTTTCTACCAATAAAGTAAGAAAAGAAACAGACCTTGTCGTGCTTGGAAAAGAAGGCCGAGTTGACACTATCTGAGCTAAGTCATCCTACACGTGACCCTCTGGCTTCCAGAATAATGAAAAGATATAGTGTGCCTTACAGACACTTACAGGAGCTGCTACTCCAGACTCCATGATAAAACAGGGCAGTCTTTGCAGACAAAGGAAGCACCCAGTAGCTCAAACTGCACACAGCCTGCAGCTTTAACAGACAAGCAGCAGCCTACACTGCACAGCAGCTCTGCTACACACTGTGCTTCTTACACAAAACCTAACTGCCTTTTCTCTGTCTGAGTTCACCCTCTGCACAGCCCCATAGTGAGGAGCCACCATCTTATCTACCCCTGCGCACGTCCCCACGGCTAGCGCCATCAAGGGCCACGCTACCGGACACCCGCCAAGACACGGGTCAGAACTACCAGACACCTGTGAGTACAGCTACCCCTACGCTGCACGCTGCAGGACACCGCTCGGCATCATCTGAGACAGACGCCCATCGCTGACAAGGTAAAAGACCGCACGCCACACGCACTGGCAAAAGGCCTACACACACCTACAGCATGGCAGAACTCAGAGCCTCACCAGACATCACGCAGGAAAGCGATCACTCAGACACAGAGACCGCTGCGCAACTGCAACAGGCGCAGGCAGGCGCAAGGCCCAAACGGACAGTCACACTGACACAAAAGGCCCGCGAGAAATATGAGACTGACATTGAAGCACACCGCGCTAAATTAGAGTTGGCCTGGAGCACAACCACACTGGGAATACGCAATGTTACTAGCGTTGGCAACTATGCGCAACAGCTCGAGCAGGCAATAACACAATTAAGGACCGATTACTCGCGTTATCAAGAACTGTCAGAAGCATACATTACTTACCTGACCAGGGCCAACACCAGCGAAAGCCTGCAAGAAAGAGACTTACAAAATGACATTGACCTTACACGTGACAGCCGTGTGCGGATCGCTATCACAGACGCGCAAAGCGTGAGAAAAGAGCTCCTCCTGGAGACCGCGTCGCAGTGCTCCAGCACATCGAGGCACTCATCAAGGTCTGCAAAATCAGCGCAATCCAACGTGTCCAGTGCAAGCGCGAGCGCTACCAAGGCGCGAGCCACTGCAGAGGCCGCACGTGCCAGGGCCGAATATGGTCGGAGAGAGGCAGCCGTAAGGACAGAAAGAGCGCGCATAGAAGAGGAGGAGCAGAATGCTGCCAATGCCGCCGCCGCTGCCACCGCCTCCGCTGCCAATGCCGCCGCTGCGCGTAAAAAGGCCGAATTGGACGCGGAGCTAGAAGCTCTAAGCAAAGAATAGGACGCCGCTGCCGCCATAGCCCAAGCCGAAGTCTTAGAATCAGCTGCGAGACAGGATGGCGGGGAGCTACCGTACAAACGGATAGCCTCAGAGGATCCAATCCAACGCACTGAAGACTACGTAAGGAGCCTCTTCAGTGTGAACACCAGCGCATCATCCCAACATGGATGGAGCGACTCCACAGACAACGAAGACTTGCTAGGCCCACGAGTAGAAGATGCTGTTGCTGCAATGGTACATGCTGCCTGGGATAGCCACCGCCACAATAGTGATCCACACGCCAGAGCGCACACAGATGCACCACGACAGGCTCGCAATCCAGGTACACCCACGCGGGAGAAAACAGCCCCTCACACTGGCCAGCAGCCATCACGCGTCCACGCCAAGGAAGAGGCGACCGCACAGACCGTCCCAGCAACTACCTCAGAACGGGACAAACACGCCGATGCCTCAGGTCTGACAGACATAGCCAAGTACATGATCCGGCGCGACTTGGTGCACGCAGGACTCATTAGCTTCGACGACCGCCCTGAGAACTACCGGACGTGGAAGTTCACGTTCAAAGACGCGATCAACAGCTTGGACTTCTCAGCAAGGGAAGAGCTCAACCTGTTAGTTAAGTTCCTGGGGAACGAATCCAGGGAGCAAGCGAAGAGACTTCGGGCGGCAAACGCGCACCAACCCCAAGTAGGTCTTGAACTAGTGTGGGAAAGGCTGGAAGAGTCCTACGGCAGCCCCGAAGTGGTCGAGGATTCGCTCTTCAAAAGAATCGACAGCTTCCCCAGGGTCACGACTATAGACTACTCGAAGTTACAAGAGCTCGGGGACCTGCTGCAAGAAATGGAGTCCGTGAGGAAAGACCATTCCTTAATAGGTCTCAACGCCCTAGATTCAGCTCGTGGAGTGAGACCCATCCTGGAGAAGCTACCCTACAACCTCCAAGAAAAATGGATCTCACAAGGCTCCAAATACAAAAGGGAGAAGCAAGTCGCCTTCCCCCCATTCTCATTCTTCGTGAGCTTCATCCGCGAAGCGGCAAGGACAAGGAACGATCCCATCTTCATCTTAGGTGCACAAACCACACACAGTGCAAGCAGCTTGAAGAATGAGAGACCCGTGGCGAGATACGGTACCACTCAAACACCCATCTCGGTCCACAGGACGGACGTGCCTCCCACGACCCAAACTACTCCCGATCAGTCGGTCGCCGGAGACAAGGAACCAAGGGACCCAAACAAGGAATGCCCCATACACAAGAAGCCACACCCACTTAACGAGTGCTTTGGGTTCAGGATGAAGTCCCTAGAGGAACGCAAGAGGTTGCTTGGAGAATTCAGAGTTTGCTTCAGGTGCTGCGGTTCCATGACTCACCTAGCCAGGGACTGTAAAGAAGAGATCAAATGCACAGTGTGCGAAAGTGACAAGCACGTAACATCGTTACACCCAGAGGCGCTGACACTCCACCAACTCCACAACCCATCCTCCGTAGCGGAGCATGGCGGGGAGAAAGAAGAAGGAGAGCCAACATCCGTCACATCTCAGCGCACTGAGGTTTGTGGAAAAGAAGGTGACAAAATGTCCTGCTCCAAAATATGCCTTGTCGCGGTGCACCCCCAGGGACAACCTGAGAAGGCTATTCGGATGTACGCAATCCTCGACGACCAAAGCAACAGATTATTGGCAAAGACGGAGTTCTTCAACCTATTCAACTTACAGGACAATGCCTCACCCTACACCCTCAGAACCTGTGCAGGGTCAACGGAGTCAACAGGGAGAAGAGCAAGCAGTTACATCATACGTTCGGTGGATAACAGAGTGAAGATAGCTCTCCCCACACTCATCGAGTGCAGCCACATGGCCACAAACAGGGACGAGATTCCCACACCGGACATGGCACGCCATTACCCGCACCTTAGAGGAATGGCCAACTACATCCTACCGGTAGAACATGGCACCAAGATCTTGCTGCTGCTCGGTAGGGACATCATGAGGGTACATAAAGTCCGTAAACAGCTTAACGGACCCCACGATGCGTCATACGCCCAAAGACTTGATCTAGGATGGGTGATAGTGGGTAACGCGTGCACTGACAAAGGGCACGGACAAGACTATGTTGATGCCCGCAGAACGGTGGTAACAGAATGTGGACACACATCTCTCTCTGAACCATGTCTTGGCCATCTCCAAGTGACCAAAGGGCCAAGTGAAGAGAAAAGACAAGGTCACACCCCTGAGATCAACAAAAACATCCTCACATCGGAGGAATGTGACAATGGCCTAAGATGCTCAGCAGTCCAGACAGCTAAGGACGATGAGTCGACTCCACCAAGGGAAGGAAGTGACCTCCCAAAGGTGACCGACAAAGGGATCACCCAAATGGCAATAAACAATCAGACAGTCCTCTCGCGAGCAATGGCACGACTAAGACGTACAGTTGTTCCTCTCCACAGAGTGTCAAGCGACAAAGCAGCCGGCTGCCACGGCTGGCGTAGCCGCAAAAGATTGCGCTCTACAGGTGAAGCCACAGTGTCAAAAGGACTGTCCTCTCACACGTCTAAAAAGAGACAGCCACAGAGACATTTCATAAAAGGATTCACTAGATCAAAAGAGACTGTTCTTCGTCACGTCCAGGGAGACAATAACCTCCCGATGGCAGTCAACAAAGAGACACAAAAGCGTTTCATCAAACTACGTGGAGATGTTCTCGTGCGAGAGAAATGCACCGATGATCTACGGTTCACAGCGTTCCAGACAACAAGGGACGACGACGAACAAACACCATTGAGGGAAGATAGAGGATTCCCGAGGTTAACGGTCAAGGAGCTCGTTAAAGACGGACCGGGCAGCCGAGTGAACCCGCTACCACTCCGTTCACCAAAAAGCCGCCTCCTGAGCAATAGAGAACCTGCCATCTCTAGGCTCACTTCGCTCCGCCGTAACCCACAAGGGGAGCCGGAGACCAAAAGCAACTTTGTGGCCTTCATCCAGAAGAGACTCCTTCCGGCCACGCAAAGCCAGCACTTCTAATGTAGGAAGGTGAAGAACGCCGGTACCTCCAATCATCTAGGGCCTACCACCCTCAGGAACCTGATCAAATCCGGGTAGTGTTCAGCCCCAGCGCTCAGCTCCAGGGAGTCCCCCTGAACGACGCCCTCTTCACTGGGCTGGACTTGACAGCCAGTCTTCCAGGAGTGTTGTCCCGCTTCCACAAGGAGCCAAAAGCCATCTCCTTCTGCCAAACGCCAGGTGATAGAGCGACAGGCTGCCACGGCTGGCATACCTACAAGGAGAAGTAGTCTGTGGGTGAAACTACAGAGACAAAAGGACTGTTACATAGTTACATAGTAGATGAGGTTGAAAAAAGACGTACGTCCATCAAGTTCAACCTATGCTAAATTCAGACAACAGATACTTTATTCTATATCTATACTTACTTATTGATCCAGAGGAAGGCATTTTTTTTATCATTTGTTTTGAAACGCACGTCTTTTGGGATGCAATTCTGTTGCTTTAAAGCTCTTGAGTGGTACTCTTGTTACTTTTACCACTTGATCGCTGAGTGTCTATAGGGCTGTTTGTGGTCTCTCCCAAGGGAATGTTTGAGGAAAGTTGTTCACCATAACCTTATCTACCACATTAAGAGGAGGGTGACTTTGTAATCTGTTTCTTATTTGAAGCCATATTTTGGGCTGCAAAAAGTGAGTCTTTTGATACCCACTCTTAGAGCTGTTTCACAAACCGATCCATACAATATAAACTGCCTCTTTAACCAGAGTAGAGGGTTGTGGGTATCTGAGATTCACCTCTCCACATGCCATCAGCTGGTAGTGTCCTACAAAATTAGTTTGAAGATTACATCATGGTCCTTCAGCTACCAGAACATTGGCCAGAACAGGCCTCTGCCCATTTGGCTTGTGGTGAGCACGAATTAAGCATTTTTGCAAAAACCCATGTATTGAACCCTCTAAATCCTCCAACCAATACTTTTTCCTTTATCGTTGTGGCAGTCGTATCCTTCCGAGCGTGATCCATTATCCTGTGATTTTCTTTGACTTGCTAACCATTGCAGACGGGATGTATTTTACATTTCCCATCCTCTTCCCTAAATAGCATCCCTTCTTTCAGTTGATATCCTGGTTCACTGTCTCCATTTTTTTAGCTTGATTATTATTCTAAGCATCTCTTCATGTTGTTCTCTCTACGATGACAGTAGCTGTTTATGGGTTAAATCAAAATCATAGAGTTCCAACTCTTGCTGACCTTCATCGTTTATTGCATGGTACCCACCTTTCACCTGTGATGGATGCACTTTTTGCTAGATAATCTGCCCTATTGTTCTGCTCAGCATGAGGTTAACACTGTTTGTCGTTTAGAGCTTTCACTATGAATAGGGCATCCCCTAGGGAGTCTTTATTTCCCCAATCCAAAATTTACTGACATGCTTATGTCAAAGGTTTACCAGCTGCATCAGTGAACCCTCTTTGTTTACCACAAGGGCACAGTCAGTGATCTGGTCCCATAAGCACTTTCATAGTAAATTACAATCTGTTCCTCTGTTCATCTTGTCATTGATTCCCTTACTGGTCCCAGTTCTGCTCTCTGAGAATTAATTGGGACACTGAATTTTGATCTGCTGCTCAGTTCCACAGAGCATTCTCAGACTGAAAGTGTCCTTCCTCCCAGTACCTTGACCCATCCACATAAATGGGCAAGTCATCAGCTGCTTCTGTGAGCCTAAAGATGTCTAGTGATGTAACTCGATGATTGATTCTCCCCCCCAACCATGTTCTTCCCTTTCAGACAGCAAAAGCGCATATTTGCATTGTGTGTTACTTTGATGTTTCAATTGGCGAGGTCTACCAGTCAACTGGCTACCCTTTGGGAGGATACTCATGGTATTCTCAATAAGCATTTTTTTTTAGGTGTGTGCAGTGTTTGTACGGTCAGGCCTCCAACCCCTACCACATGTTGTGTCTGAGACTGTCCAGTGTACTGCTGACAGAGTCTGTATACAGCCATCGTCTCTCTTCTTTAATGCTGTCAGTACTCTCCAAGTATCTGGTCGATACTCACAATCCTTGTCTCTCGCAGCAGTACTGCAGTGAGGTATGGCAAATAATAGTTGTGGATCTGGGTTTTGAAGGGCAGCAGTGTGTTGCATAGCCAATTTAAAATTAGGAAATGCCTGTTCACAAGACTTGTTCCTTGACGTGTCAGTTGTCGAGGTAATCCCTGTATTCATTTGGTTTTGTGGGGGTCTGGAATTCTGCTTGAATGACAAGCCCAAGGAATAAGACTGAGCTTAAGCAGCTGTGCTTTTGCATGATTCAGTTCGAGACGTGTTGAGGATTAAATTTAGCAGCTCATCTAGCAAAGAGTAATGCTGCTGTCTTGTGGCCATTTGTAAAATTACATGATTCACATACTGCACCATACAATCCGACTGTAAAAAGGTGTTTACGCTCTTAGCAAGAAACCGATGAAAAGACATGTAAATTGTAGGGAGAATTAAAACACTGTGAAAGTGTACTGTTTATCTTTAAAATCTATAGCACATTTTTACTGACTGTTCCGGTGTATTGAGATTGATTAAATAGTGTCATCAGAAGGCTACAGCAGCAAGGAGGCAAAGGAGCACAGCAGGCAAAAAATGAACGGCAACTCCAGAATAAAAGTGAAGGTATTTAATGAATCAGCTGCGCATACTGTAACAGAAAAAAAGAGAGCCACAAACGCACCAACGCGTTTCATCCTGTGAGACTTTGTCAAGGTGTCATCAGAAGGATAGTTTAGACATAAAATTGGGCATACTTGACACCACATTGGCTACTGGCAGGGTCCTTTTATTGAGTTCATGCTTGTCTATTGTGAGTCTCCATTTGCCATTAGATGTCTTTACAGGACAAATAGGTGAATTGTTTATGGATGTGCATTCTCTCAGTACTCCCTGCTGTTTCATATATGTTATAATCTTTGTAACAAAGACTAAAGCCCAGCAGGGAAATGTATACTGTCGTTGTGGGGTGGGTCAGGTCCCTGAACCCTAACTTCCATATTGCAAACCTTTCCACAATCTGATTTTGAGGTAGCAAACACAGGAGATAATTGTAACAATAAATTTGCATGCTCGGGTAACTTGGGCTCGATGCAGTAAGCACCGAAAAAGCACTCTCGGCAGGGGTTCAATATCGGCAGGATTTTGGCGTGTTGCCCTGGCAGTATTCAGGAAGGGCCGAATCCTTGGTGAATCACTGCGAAAGCAACAAGCTGAGTAGCCGGTGGCGAGACAATCTGTCTGCCGATAACCTTGCGATACACCGTCCCCTGCCGAGATGTGTCTGCAGCAGAGAGAGATCCGCCGCTCTCTCTGCGTAAACATCGGCAACATAAAAAATATTTGCAATCAATTTTTATTCATAGAGTACATGTGCAGGGGGTCTCCAGAGCTGAACCGCATTGGTTTCAGGTCCAGGGACCCCCTGCTTCCCGAGATACAGGCCCCTTTATGAGGTGCCGGTATCCCTCTGCATTTAAATGTCCCGATCACGTGACCGCGGAATGTAAACAAAGCAGAGGGATACCGGCACCCCATAAAGGGGCCTGTATCTCTGGAAGCAGGGGGTCCCCGGACCTAAAACCAAAGCGGTTCAGCTGCTGAGACCCTCTGCACATCTACACTATGAGTAAAACACACATATCAATAAAGAATAATTCCTTACCTTTGCGGCTATCTGCTATGCTAATGGAGCAGCATTAATGTATTTTAATAATAGTGTACAGGAGCAGGGGGTCCCCTGAGCTGAACCGCTTTGATTTGTGGATCAGGGACCTCCTGCTTCCCGAGTTTCAGGCCCCGGAATGGGTCATCGGGTGCCAGTGTCGCACCATCTTTATAGCATCCCATACGCGACGTGCCCGCTATAAAGATGGCGGCAACACTGGCACCGACGCCCCAAACCGGGGCCTGTAATTCAGGAAGCAGGGGGTCCCTGAGCCAGAAATAAATGCGGTTCAGCTCAGGCGACCCCCTGCTCCCGCACAATATTATTAAAATACATTAATGCTGCTTCATTACCATAGCGGCTATCCACTAAGGCAATGAAGGCATTAAGGCATAATAGCATGTTTATTGGGGACAATTGCCCCCAATAAACATTGCAATAAACAATATACACCCCCCGTGCCCCCAACAACCCCTATACCCTCAGTACATATATTACATTTTTGGGATGCACAGCAATGATACAATAGGCCGACGGTAACCCTCGGGTGTTCCCCGCAGGCCTGCAGTACCAATTCTGCCCCCCCCAAATTAAAAAACACATAAATACTTTAAAATAAATACAACCCACCCCCCCCTAACACATACAGTATAGTAATGTGCAAAATTACTATTATCCACATATGGATAATAGTGAATTTGCCCATTTAAAATACATAAAGCACAATAAATACAATACAATAAATACATATAGCACTCACCCATGTCCATCTGCCACGATGAAGGCCACCCTCATCTTCATCCCCCTCCGATGTTGCAAAACATAGTTACATAGTTACATAGTAGATGAGGTTGAAAAAGACTTACGTCCATCAAGTTCAACCTATGCTAAATTTAGACAACAGATACTTTATCCTATATCTATACTTATTGATCCAGAGGAAGGCAAACAAAAAACCCCATTAAGGGAAAAAATTAATTCCTTCCTGACTCCAAGAATTGGCAATTGGATTGATCCCTGGATCAACGTCCTTCCCATGTATAATTATTTGGTATATCCCTGTATACCTTTCCCATCTAAAAAGATGTACAACCTTTTTTTGAACAAATCTATTGTATCTGCCATCACAGTCTCCATGGGTAATGAATTCCACATTTTAACTGCCCTTACTGTAAAGAACCCTTTCCTTTGTTGCTGGTGAAATTTCCTTTCCTCCAACCTTAAGGGATGGCCCCGAGTCCTTTGTACTGCCCGTGGGATGAATAGTTCTTTTGAAAGCTCCTTGTATTGTCCCTGAATATATTTGTATATAGTTATCATATCCCCTCTTAGATGCCTCTTTTCTAATGTAAATAAATCTAATTTAGCTAGCCTCTCCTCATAAGTTAGAATGTCCATCCCCTTTATTAATTTGGTGGCTCTTCTCTGCACTCTCTCTAGTTCCATAATGTCTTTTCTTAGGATTGGTGCCCAAAATTGTACTCCATATTCAAGGTGTGGTCTTACTAATGCTTTGTAAAGGGGCATAATTATGTTTACTTCCCTTCCATCCATTGCCCGTTTGATGCAAGATAAGATCTTGTTTGCCTTTGCAGCTACTGCATGACATTGGGCACTATTGCTAAGCCTGCTGTCTACAAGCACTCCTAAATCCTTCTTCATCAAGGATTCCCCCAATATATCTCCATTTAATTTGTAAGTCGCCTTTTTATTCTTGTATCCCAAATGCATAACCTTACATTTATCTGTATTAAACCTCATCTGCCATTTACCTGCCCACGTTTCCAGTCTCTCCAAGTCCTTCTGAAGCGAAATTACATCCTGCTCTGATTCTATTACCTTACACAATTTAGTATCATCAGCAAAGATGGAGACTTTGCTCTCGATCCCAACCTCAAGGTCATTAATAAACAAGTTAAAAAGCAGGGGTCCCAGTACCGATCCCTGAGGTACTCCACTCACGACTTTAGCCCAACCTGAAAAAGTTCCATTTATGACAACCCTCTGTTGTCTGTCCTTTAACCAGTTTTCAATCCAGGTGCATATATTATTACTGAGTCCAACTTTCTTTATTTTGTACACCAACCTCTTGTGTGAAACCGTATCAAAAGCCACATCAACGGCATTGCCTTGGTCTAGATTCCTACTTACCTCCTCAAAGAAACAAATAAGGTCAGTTTGACAAGATCTATCCTTCATAAATCCATGCTGACTATTACTAATAATTTTATTTTCCATTAGGTATTCCTGAATATTATCCCGTATTAAACCTTCAAGTAGTTTCCCTACTATTGAAGTCAGGCTTACAGGTCTGTAATTTCCCGGTTGTGATCTAGCTCCCTTTTTAAATATAGGCACCACATCTGCTTTACGCAAATCTTGTGGTACTGAGACTGTGGAAATGGAGTACTTGAATATTATATATAATGGTTTTGCTATTACTAAGCTTAACTCCTTGAGAACTCTTGGATGTATGCCATCGGGGCCAGGTGCCTTATTAACTTTATTTTTTTCAAGTCACTTATGAACTTCTTCCTCAGTTAACCAATTGTTCATTAATATGGAGGTTGTGGCTTCCTCCTGCGGTACTACTATTGAACTTGATTCTTCCCTGGTAAACACAGAGGCAAAGAATTTGTTTAATACCTCAGCTTTTTCCTTATCTCCAATAATCTGCCTACCCATCTCACACTGAAAGGGTCCTATATTTTCTTTTCTCATTTTTTTGTTATTAAGGAACTTAAAGATTTTTTTAGGGTTGACCTTACTTTCTATTGCAATCCTTTTTTCATTATACATTTTTTGCTAATTTGATTGCCCTTTTGCAATTTTTGTTACATTCCTTATAATTCTGATACGATGTCTCTGTCCCTTCTGACTTAAAGAATCTAAACGCCTTCCTCTTCTTGTCCATTTCCTCCCCTACCTGTTTGGTTAGCCACATTGGTTTTGACTTATTTCTTTTATACTTATTACCCAAGGGTATACACTGATAAGTGTGCTTTTCTAACAATGTTTTAAAGACTGCCCATTTATCTTCTACATTTTTCCCTGCAAAAACATCATCCCATTGTATTACTACTAGATTAGACCTCAGTTTATTAAAATCTGCCTTTCCAAAGTTTAAGGTCTTTGTTGAACCCAAGTAATCTGTTTTTTGATAATTTATTTCAAATGAGACCATGTTATGATCACTGTTACCCAAATGTTCCAGGACTTGAATATTTGTTATTACTTCTACATTGTTTGATATGACCAAATCCAGAACTGCCCCTCTCCTGGTTGGTTCCTCAATAATTTGGGTCATATAATTGTCTTTAAGCACCCCCAAAAACCTGTTCCCTTTTGTTGTAACGCTAATCTCATTGCCCCAGTCTATGTCTGGATAATTAAAATCCCCCATTATGCAAACATGACCTAGTTTTGATGCCTTCTCCATTTGCAAAAGTATTTCAGCTTCCTCAATCTCACAGATATTTGGTGGTTTATAGCATATTCCCACAAACATTTTCTTTATACTTTTACCTCCACTGCTAATTTCTATCCACAAAGTCTCTACATTTTCATCATTCCCTTCATAGACATCATCCCTTATAATAGGTTTTAGATCAGGTTTAACATATAAACATACTCCACCTCCCCTTCTATTTGTTCGATCCTTCCGAAAAAGAGAATAACCCTCTAAATTAACTGTCCAGTCATGAGTTTCATCCCACCATGTTTCAGTAATGCCTATGATATCATACTGCTCCCTTGCAGCTATTAATTCAAGCTCCCCCATGTTATCTGTCAGGCTTCTTGCATTAGCAAGCATGCATTTCAGTTTTTTTTCAGCCTGTACTATTATCTTATCTGCTCCTTCCTTTCTGCGCCCACTTTGTTTAGTCTTTAGAAGTTTTCTAGTATTATCTCTATTTACTATGGTTGTCTCACTGCTTGTCAAACTTGCACTTGCCCCCATTCTACCTCCATACCACCTTGTACCCTCATCTATTCCATTTAGTTCATTATCTGTTTCATTCCCCTCCCCCCTCCATCCTAGTTTAAAATCTCCTCCAATCTTTTGAGCATTCTCCCCCCTAGCACAGAAGATCCCTCTTCATTGAGGTGCAATCCGTCCCTAGAATATAGATGGCACCTCTCAGAAAAGGAGTCCCAGTGCTCTAAAAACCCAAACCCCTCCTTCCTGCACCACTTTCTTAGCCATGCATTAACCTCCCTGATCTCTGACTGTCTCCCTGCGGTAGCGCATGGCACTGGTAGTATTTCAGAAAATACTACCTTGGAGGACCTTGCCTTAAGCTTTTGGCCTAGATCCCTGTAATCATTTTTTAGGACCCTCCATCTTTCTCTAACTTTGTCATTGGTGCCAACGTGTACCAAGACCGCCAGGTAAATCCCAGCCCCACCAACAATCTGTCTACCCGATCCGCAATGTGCCGAACCCGAGCACCTGGGAGACAACAAACTGTTCGTTTCATGCGGTCCTGGCAACAGATTGCCCTATCTACCTTCCTAATAATGGAGTCCCCTACCACCACAATCTTTCTTTGTATCTGAGCATCCTGAGTCCCCTCTGTGCTGGAGGAACTATTCCCCTGGCTGCTAGAGGAATTAGTCTCCCACAGCCTTGCCATTTCTGCCCCAACATTCCCAATATCTTCACTCAACATGGCAAATCTATTGGGATGTGTCAGCTCAGAAACGACCTGCCTCTCCCTATTGCCCCTGCTTCCCCTTCTAACTGTCACCCAGCTACCTACCTGCTCCTCACTAACAGCAACCAAGCTACCTACCTGCTCCTCACTAACAGCACCACCATCTGCACCACTAGTCGAAGCAAGGGCCTGCTCAGTGAGCTCTAATTTCCTTTCAAGATTGCCAATGTCCCCCAATATTGCAAGTTGCCTCTTAAAATCAGCAATCTCTGACTCTAAAGAGACCACCCGCTCACACTTTTCACAGCGGTATGCTCCTTGGAACAAGCTGCTCCAAGTGCACATACATGTGGCAAGATGTGCATTGAGTGGCATTTTCAATCCTTCTCATTCTAGCAACTATGAAGTTTAGAAGTACTAACAGTAAACTGTACTTCAATAACTGTACCTTGTTTAACCGCTTCCTTGTTCAAACTGCTTCTGGTTCTACCTGCACACACTTTAAACAACCAGCTCTTGAAATCAACCACACATATCAGTCAGTACACGCAAGCCCAGGATTCGTTAGAAGCCTCTGTTTAAATAGGGACACCCACCACGTGTGTTAGGTTATCAATTAACTAACCCCACCCACTGCAGGTGTGTTAGGCCAGCCAATTAACCAACCACACCCACTCTGCCTCAGGCAGGAGAAAGGGGAAAAAAGTTACAGGCTTCAAATTACAACACACTTTAAAAATAGATTAACCCACTGCACACTCCCAAAAAACAGCCACCCCACCCAGTACTTCCCTTTCCTTCTGGTTCTAACTGCACACACTTTAAACAACCAGCACTTGAAATCAACCACACATATCAGTCAGTACACACATAAACAAGAATAACAAAAGCCAATGTACTGTCCCCTAACCCCTTAATCACCATAGTGGTTATTAACCGCTACAGTCATTAAGGGGTTAACCCACCCTCACCCACCACTCGGGAGGCCTAAATACCCTCCCCAGATATGGATAATAGATTATTTGCCCATTATTAAACACATTAACTAGCATAATAAAATAAATAAAGTTCTACTAACCTCATCAATATGAAGCCCCTTCGCCAGCAAATTCTGTGTCCTCCGTTGCCAACAAAATACATAGCCAATACATTGCAATTACATTCTGATATCAATTAACCCCTTAATCACCTTACAGGCAGTCCTCGTTTTACAACGCTTTGCTTTACAACGAATGGCTTATCCAACGCTATGCAATGCATACCTATATTCATTTTTACAACGCCAAAATGGCTTATCCAACGCTCTTACGACGCTTTGCAACGTTGTGTATGCGTGTATATATATACACATTCACATAAACAACGTTGCAAAGCGTCCTAAGAGCGTATATATATATATTATATTATACTATATAATATTATATTATACTATATAATATATTATTTATTATGTTATATTATATATATAATACAGTATATACACTATATAATTTATGTGTGTGCTGCATATCTTATTGCCTGCATAAAATATTTGGTGTATTTTAGTGTTAAAAATGCCTTCAGGAACGGAACCTTTCATTTAAACAGTGTTCCTATGGGAAAACGTGTTTCGCTTTACAACGTTTCGCTTTACAATGCCATTTTGAGTGACGCATTGTGTCGGATAACCGAGGACTACCTGTATTGGATAATAACTGCAAAGGTAATTAAGGGGTTAAGCCACCCTGGCCCGATACCCACCCTTCACCCATTCATTTGTACAGTGGCTTCATCATGCAACTATATATATATATATATACATACATACATACATGCATATACATACATATATATATATATACACATGATTAACCAATATACAAAGAAAAATAGTAAGGGTTAACAAAAACATGCACAAATAAAAATACCACTTCTCCATATCAAAACATCACCTTGCATATGAAAATTACAATATTATTTAGCCACAGTAAAACAAAATCCTATTTCCTAATAAAATCATTCTCATCTTCCAATCAATATCATCAAATGCCAATCAAAACATTGATTTTACATTGTATACATGATGCATAAAATCTGCACCATGTGCACTCTGCCAATAAATGTTAACAATAAAATATTCCAAACAAAATACAATGAAATCCAAACAAGTATACTATTTAAACCAAGCAAGGCAACAGAAATAAATTACCATTAATTAATCAAATCCCAAAACAATTAAAATACCATCCAAATCAATTACACAATTAACTAGTTTAATCGTTAACCAAAACCATTCTCCAAAAAAGTTACCATCTGACAAAATATAAGTACCAAAAATAATCCACTATAAAAAATCAAGCCTCACCTTGACCTAAAGTACAGCATTCAACACCAAAAATTACATCTATCTCAATAAAAATTACATTACACACACATAAAAGCATAGCAGCATAGCTAAATACATTTTAAATCCTGCAAAACAAGCTTTTCCAACAAAATAATTTCTTACCCTGTATGTATATATCGATCTAGACATACATACATACATACATACAGTGGCAAGAAATGATATTTAAAAAAAAAAAACTATCACATGTAAAAAAACAAAAAAACATGTACAAGTTAAACAAAATACATTTCTTTTGTTGATTTACCATTACTTGACCCACTCACCGACTCCTGTTGAACAGCTTACTCTCGAACCAATCAACGCACAGGAACCCATAAAATAAAAAAACATAAAATAATGAACCATTAAATAATAAACAAAGCTTGTCTTGTATTTGTAATCCATTCCGTCACCGTCTTCATCTGTGTTCTTCCGGCTTCTTCTGGGGTCTTCTGGGGGTCTTCTTACCGTCTTCTGCCACGCCCTCTTCTTTCTCTAGGAGGTCCGTCCTCCTCGGCGTCTGCCTTCAAAATGAGACGACCTAGGCTTTTATAGGCCTATGACGTCACATTTTCATCATAAGGTTCCCATGGCCCTGATTTGGCCGTGAAAACCATGTGATTTTGGGGGGGGGGGATTAATTTTGATGACGTCATTTAAAGGCAATGACGCCAGCCAATCAGAATGGCTGAGCTTCATTTGCCTTTAAGATGATGTCATCAAAAGAAAGATGTCCGCCTTTACATGGTTCGGTAGCCAATCAGAGCGTGGGAACGAAATCCCAAATCTGATTGGCTGAAGTACCATGTGACAGGCTTTGGCTTTGGATACTCTAGGTATTCGGAACAAAGCTCTATCCTGGATCTCATCCTACCTCTCCCATCGTACTTTTAGTGTCTCTTCTGCTAACACCTCCTCCTCTATTGATCTCTCTGTGGGGGTACCCCAGGGCTCTGTCCTGGGACCTCTTCTCTTTTACACACTCTCTCTAGGTGACCTAATAACATCTTTTGGGTTTAATTATCACCTCTATGCCGACGACACACAAATATACTTTTCAACACCTGACCTTACACCTGCTGTACAAACCAAAGTTTCTGAATGTCTCTCTGCTATATCATCCTGGATGGCCCTCCGACGCCTTAAACTCAACATGGCTAAAACAGAGCTCCTCATACTTCCTCCCAAACCTGGCCCTACTACCTCCTTCCATATTACTGTTGGAACTACAATCATTCACCCAGTAGCCCAAGCACGCTGCCTAGGGGTCACATTCGACTCCTCACATTCAAAACATTTCTAAAACTTGTTGCTTTTTCCTCCGCAATATAACTAAGATACGCCCTTTCCTCTGTTGTTCGACTGCTAAAACTCTGACTCAGGCCCTCATTCTCTCCCGTCTT
Organism: Ascaphus truei; assembly: GCF_040206685.1. Taxonomy (NCBI): domain Eukaryota; kingdom Metazoa; phylum Chordata; class Amphibia; order Anura; family Ascaphidae; genus Ascaphus; species Ascaphus truei. The sequence goes on along the minus strand of NC_134485.1, from coordinate 110,218,072 downwards.
GATTACTGTAACCTCCTGCTGTCCGGCCTTCCTGCCTCTCACCTGTCTCCCCTACAATCTATCCTAAATGCTGCTGCCAGAATCACTCTACTCTTTCCTAGATCTGTCTCTGCATCTCCCCTCATGAAATCCCTCTCCTGGCTTCCGATCAAATCCCGCATCTCACACTCCATTCTTCTCCTCACTTTTAAAGCTTTACATTCTTCTGCCCCTCCTTACATCTCATCCCTAATTTCTCGGTATGCACCATCCAGACTCTTGCGTTCTTCTCAAGGATGTCTTCTTTCTACCCCCTTTGTATCTAAAGCCCTCTCCCGCCTTAAACCTTTTTCACTGACTGCCCCACACCTCTGGAATGCCCTTCCCCTCAGTACCCGACTAGCACCCTCTCTATCCACCTTTAAGACCCACCTTAAGACACACTTGCTTAAAGAAGCATATGAATAGCACTGTGGATATTGTAAACACGATACATAATGCTTGTCCCCCTGCAGACGCACTTAACAGAACTCCCTCCTACTGTCTCTGTATGTTCTCCCTACCTACCAATTAGACTGTAAGCTCCTCGGGGCAGGGACTCCTCTTCCGAAATGTTACTTTTATGTCTAAAGCACTTATTCCCATGATCTGTTATTTATATTATCTGTTATTTATTTGATTACCACATGTATTACTACTGTGAAGCGCTATGTACACTAATGGCGCTATATAAATAAAGACATACAATACAATACAATACGTCACATCCGTTTTCCACAAAGCCTCTGTCACATGGTATACTAGAGCCAATCAGAGAAAGTCTGAGGAAACGCGTAGGGATGGTATTATTGCACATGATGTAGTGCTCATTTGACTTTTATTAGCAGCCAAAAGGTTTAAGCAGGCCAAACTTTGCTCCGGTACACTGGGACTCTTTCATTAGAGGGAACCTACGCCACAGGACTGTGTTTAACGGAGGAATTTGAAACCAGTTACCCCACTGATGAGGAGTGATGACATCCATTCCCAGCGGAAGAGCGGAGATGCGGCGGCACCTCGAGGCTACTCCTGTATATGAGTATAAACTTATACAATGCTGTTTTATATCGTACTCTTGTGAGTTTTTAATTGTCTTCACACATGTTTTATTAAATTTTTTATACGTTATCACACGAAGATCGGGCACTTTTTTCTTCTCTTTTTTCTTAGGTTCGTCAAGGGAGTTTGTTGCACCCAAGAAGAAAGCTGCCAGCATCTTGTTTTATATGAGATCAACACAGGTCTTATACACCTATTTTTTTTATTAGATTCACTCACATAGTATACATACATATATTTGGACAATAATATACACACATATATTTTTCACATATATAAATATATTTTTTTTCACTCATGATTTTTATTTTTTCTATTTTTGAGTAACGCATTGTGTCGGATAACCGAGGACTACCTGTATTGGATAATAACTGCAAAGGTAATTAAGGGGTTAAGCCACCCAGGCCCGATACCCACCCTTCACCCATTCATTTGTACAGTGGCTTCATCATGCAACTATATATATATATATATATATACATACATACATACATGCATATACATACATATATATATATATATGTATGCACCTTAACCCTGGCTGTGCTCAAAGCTGTGACCATGCAGCAAGCTTAAGCCTATAGGGAACCATGTTAAAAATGGTTATTGAGGCAAAAAGTGACACTGTGTGCTCATTTGCATGTCATTTCCCAGAATCCCTTGCTGCAGTGGAAGTGCTGTATGCTGTGTGATAATGGGGAAAGGCGGGGTTGCAGACCTGCCTAAGACATGCAGATGAGCATACAGCTATATTTGCATATATATATATATATATATATATATATATATATATATATATATATATATATATATATATATATATACACACATGATTAACCAATATACAAAGAAAAATAGTAAGGGTTAACAAAAACATGCACAAATAAAAATACCACTTCTCCATATCAAAACATCACCTTGCATATGAAAATTACAATATTATTTAGCCACAGTAAAACAAAATCCTATTTCCTAATAAAATCATTCTCATCTTCCAATCAATATCATCAAATGCCAATCAAAACATTGATTTTACATTGTATACATGATGCATAAAATCTGTGCACCATGTGCACTCTGCCAATAAATGTTAACAATAAAATATTCCAAACAAAATACAATGAAATCCAAACAAGTATACTATTTAAACCAAGCAAGGCAACAGAAATAAATTACCATTAATTAATCAAATCCCAAAACAATTAAAATACCATTCAAATCAATTACACAATTAACTAGTTTAATCGTTAACCAAAACCATTCTCCAAAAAAGTTACCATCTGACAAAATATAAGTACCAAAAATAATCCACTATAAAAAATCAAGCCTCACCTTGACCTAAAGTACAGCATTCAACACCAAAAATTACATCTATCTCAATAAAAATTACATTACACACACATAAAAGCATAGCAGCATAGCTAAATACATTTTAAATCCTGCAAAACAAGCTTTTCCAACAAAATAATTTCTTACCCTGTATGTATATATCGATCTAGACATACATACATACATACAGTGGCAAGAAATGATCTTAAAAAAAAAAAAACTATCACATGTAAAAAAACAAAAAAACATGTACAAGTTAAACAAAATACATTTCTTTTGTTGATTTACCATTACTTGACCCACTCACCGACTCCCGTTGAACAGCTTACTCTCGAACCAATCAACGCACAGGAACCCATAAAATAAAAAAACATAAAATAATGAACCATTAAATAATAAACAAAGCTTGTCTTGTATTTGTAATCCATTCCGTCACCGTCTTCATCTGTGTTCTTCCGGCTTCTTCTGGGGTCTTCTAGGGGTCTTCTTACCGTCTTCTGCCACGCCCTCTTCTCTTCTTTCTCTAGGAGGTCCGTCCTCCTCGGCGTCTGCCTTCAAAATGAGATGACCTAGGCTTTTATAGGCCTATGACGTCACATTTTCATTATATGGTTCCCTGATTGGGCCGTGAAAACCATGTGATTTTGGGGGGGGGGGGATTAATTTTGATGACGTCATTTAAAGGCAATGACGCCAGCCAATCAGAATGGCTGAGCTTCATTTGCCTTTAAGATGACGTCATCAAAAGAAAGATGTCCGCCTTTACATGGTACGGTAGCCAATCAGAGCGTGGGAACGAAATCCCAAATCTGATTGGCTGAAGTACCATGTGACAGGCTTTGGATGATGTCACATCCGTTTTCCACAAAGCCTCTGTCACATGGTATACTAGAGCCAATCAGAGAAAGTCTGAGGAAACGCGTAGGGATGGTATTATTGCACATGATATAGTGCTCATTTGACTTTTATTAGCAGCCAAAAGGTTTAAGCAGGCCAAACTTTGCTCCGGTACACTGGGACTCTTTCATTAGAGGGAACCTACGCCACAGGACTGTGTTTGACGGAGGAATTTGAAACCAGTTACACCACTGATGAGGAGTGATGACATCCATTCCCAGCGGAAGAGCGGAGATGCGGCGGCACCTCGAGGCTACTCCTGTATATGAGTATAAACTTATACAATGCTGTTTTATATCGTACTCTTGTGAGTTTTTAATTGTCTTCACACATGTTTTATTAAATTTTTTATACGTTATCACACGAAGATCGGGCACTTTTTTCTTCTCTTTTTTCTTAGGTTCGTCAAGGGAGTTTGTTGCACCCAAGAAGAAAGCTGCCAGCATCTTTGTTTTATATGAGATCAACATAGGTCTTCTACACCTATTTTTTTTTATTAGATTCACTCACATAGTATACATACATATATTTGGACAATAATATACACATATATATTTTTCACATATATAAATATATTTTTTTTTACTCATGATTTTTATTTTTTCTATTTTTGTATTTTTTATCTTTATATTTTTTTAATTATATATAATTTTTGTTCAATTATATTTGCATTAAGTCAGCATTGTAATTACATTATTGATCATTGTATGTGCACATGATTTTTGTTCATTATTACCTTATTAGCTAAATTAGTGGTATTTAATAATTGATTTATTATAACATCGTTTTCAATTTAACATTTCTGGTTATATCCTTGCATTTAGGCGCAGTCTTTTTCTTTTTTCCCATATATATATATATAGTTGCATGATGAAGCCACTGTACAAATGAATGGGTGAAGGGTGGGTATCGGGCCAGGGTGGCTTAACCCCTTAATTACCTTTGCGGTTATTATCCGATAAGGTGATTAAGGGGTTAATTGATATCAGAATGTAATTGCAATGTATTGGCTATGTATTTTGTTGGCAACGGAGGACACGGTATTTGCTGGCAAAGGGGCTTCATATTGATGAGGCTAGTAGAACTTTATTTATTTTATTATGCTAGTTAATGTGTTTAATAATGGGCAAATAATCTATTATCTGGATAATAGTTATTTTGCACATTATTGTACTGTATGTGTTTGGGGGGGGGGTTGATGTATAGGACAGGTTTATTTTTTTTACATACAGGGTTGTTTCCTCAGGTCTGCGGGGGACCTCTGTAGACCACCTGAGGTCTCCTCGGACTTCTCACGGGTAAACGGCTGCCGGGTCCACGGGGGACACCTGCGGGGAAGAACCGGTGGCCCCACATGTGCTGTGGGGGCACAGCGGACCTGTAGGGACCATCCTACAGTCCTAAGTCCACCCGCAACTCCCCCACAAGCCCTAAACAGCCACCAAGGGCCAAATACCCCCTTCTCCCACCCCCTCTAAACACAATACACCTGGCACGGCTGGTTAACACCTTCATTGCCTTAGCAGCTAACCGCTAAGTTAATGAAGTGGGCTTTAAATGCATTTTTCCTGCCTCGGATGCATGCCGGGGGGCTCCGGTGCTGGTATTAATGGGTATCAGCTCCGGAAACCCCCGGCATCAATCCCAGGCAGGAAAAAGGCCTGATTTTTTCAAAGTGTCGACCTTGCCGATGCTTCACCACCACCAACTTGCCTACTTTAGTTGGCGGGCCGGATTGCCGTAAAAATCTCAATTCTAGAGTTCCGATCAGCAGCGAAAAGCTGATCGGGGCTATTAGAATTGAGCGCGTTTCAAAAAGTGGCGAAAGTGGCTTATCGGCACCCGGCTGCCGAAAAGTTTTTTTCGGCTATAAAAAATGCCGATTTTTGGAGCTTATCGGCGCTTACTGAATCGGAGAGGCAATATTGGCGAGAAAATGGCGAAAAACGGCTTTTCGTTGCTTTCTGCATGAGGCCCTTAGTCGCAAGTAGCTGGGTGGATCCAATACATCTGCACATTGTATGGGAAACAAGTCAAACAACATCTTTGATAACGGTGGACCACTGGCTACGGGATCCCTGTCGCAAACAATGATTACTCAGATCTAGAATTATACTAAATATTCCCTGAAGTCTATTCCCTAAATTGTTCCCTCCTGTGAATTACATATGTAACCCCTTCTTTACCTGGCTCAAAAGGAGTGCTACATTGAGGTGTTTTATTTACAGTGGTACTCAGCATCTCTATTTACCTTCTCAGGGTGCTGGCATCTATGTTGGCTGGGTGTGTATTCTAAGAAGGTAGTTTAAGAAGGGTATCAGGAACTTTATTGGTACAAACAAGAGCTTTATTCCTTTCATTAGGTTCCACATATAAGAACATCTTCTCTTCAGAGAATAATGGGTGGCAAATACAGTTGCATTTGGTATTTTTCCCCAGACAGCTTTCACCAGTATCCTAAGGAAGTTCTGGACTTTGTACCCTTAGCACTGTATCTGCATGGTATGTGCTGTTTTTGCATTTGAATTTGCCTCCTTCCCACCTGGACCAGCGGTAGAAATACTTCCATCGTCAGGAAGATATCTCCCATCACTCTGAGAAGTACCTTAAGGCTAAGGCCCCGCTGCATGCGCCGGCGCACCCTCACTACGTGCAGGCGGCGCGTGGAAGGCACTTCACAGCTATCTGCAGTCTGCAGGGAGAACTTTTAGGTGCGGGGGGGCATGGTCAAATGGGTTGGTGGGCGGGGGCCATGATGGGGGGCGCGGCCATGACGGGGAAGGCGCGGCCATAGCTTTCAGTGAGCTGATTCAGGCATCTCCAAGGGGGTCGCTTTTCAGCCCGTGTATGTCTCTGTGTCTCTGTCTGTGGGTGTACAGTATGTGTGTGTCTGTCCGTGTGTGTGCAGCATTGACCAAAAATCCACCCCCTTGCTGGCGATCTCCCCTCCTCATTGGCTCTGTGCCACACCAAGTGATGTGTTGCCGCTCGAGATTGCCATTCTATTGCATCCCCTGCCGGCTGATACGTCACAGCGCGTAGTGAGTCTGGCAGTGAGGAGGGACAGGAGCCGGCCCGGGAGGAAGTCAGCAGCTGGTGAGTGGCACGCCCGCGGCCGCGCACACCGTTGGATGCAGCGGGACCCAGGCCTACGTATCCCTAGGCATTAGAAGGGGCGTGCATTTAGAACTGGTCAGTATGGGCCAATCCCTTGGTGCTTCAGGAACCCTTTTTTTAAAAGGATTCCCCCCCGGAGTACCATGCATCCTCTTCTTTCAGGGCAGATGACTAACCTTTGACCATTGCTATGGACTTTGACCAGTATGGGCATGTTCTCTAACTACAAAATAATAAAGGTGACCAGACATCCTTAAACATATAGTTCTACACATAAACATGACATACTATATACAGTTAGATCCCCCATCTGTGTCTCCTCCTGGGATCTGCATCTACTGTAGAATCTTCCTGCTTCAATATATATATATATATATATATATATATATCAAGAAAAGGAGAGAGCGCAACCCCATAGTGCAATATGAAATTTATTGGGGAAAAGAAGTGAGAACAAGGGGATCAAGCACACTTACAAAGTATAAATTTAAAACAAGCATCAGTGAATCATATATAGTGACATCACAGGTCATCATGCCTACAGGGGGAGTGGATTGGATTTTACTTAGTCCTCATATACCAGGTGACAGACTAGACACCGTCTGTAAGGTGGGCGTGGCTAGGTTTCTGCCTAGTAACCTGTACCATGTGAGGAGAGGGGTATTACACTTTCTAAGCACATAGTGTTAAGCCTTTAAGGCGTCGCTGACTCCCATTGAGGATATAGTGGTTCACATTTCTGTCTATGTAAATCAAGGTTAGTTACACTTACGACGCCACCTGTGTCAATTAGAATATTGGTTGAATGGCCCACTATCCATCCACTTAAACGCGGCTTGTGTATTGTTTCCACATACATGTCAGTCAGTTTTGACAAGGCAGGCGCTTGACATCTGTATTGTGAACTATAGGGATTGGGTCCTTTATAGTAAGATTGCTCTGACTGTGAAAATCCATGATGTACATATCATAGTATTGGATCATATAGTCTGTGGTAGAACCTGTTATATTTATTTTTATGGATTCTAGTAAGGGTGAGCACTTTCACTGGTGTTTTGCTATTAGTTTTGTTTCTTTAAATAATTTGTGCTCTGGTTTTGTATGCGGTGTTGGTTCTAAAACATTTTAGTGTTTTGGTTTTGCTGAAACTCATTTTTTGGGGTGTTTTGGCTCTGTATATTTAAAGACATGAGGTAAAAACTAATATTGTTACAAAATCTGAACTTTTGTGTCCATCTTTAATATATATGTATACCTTTAAAGTATCTATATGTGTATATTTTTTGCATTTGAATGAAGGATTAACTTAGTTACTTTGTGGCAACACACCACACCCTAGCTGCTAGGCTGAAGGTAATTAGCTCCTGAGCTCCTTAAAATGAAGGAACTGCAGAGGTAGGGTCACACTTCTCAGGGGGACACACAGAGAGCTTGCTGGAATGACAGAGGCATTCTAGCCTGTTACAGAACCTACAGGTCAAGAGGCTGTGATTACTGCCCGGAAGGGTGTGTCTGGGAGCTTCAGGCCCCTGTCGGCATGAACAAGGTAAGCCATAGGGAATCAAGCTGCCCCGAAGGATGTGCCTGAGACAAGACTTGGACTCTCCCCTCTTACCCAAGTTAGGAGAAAGCTGGAAGCCAGCAGGTAAAATTACCTGCATATGACTGTGTTTACTATAGTTGGTAAGGGGCTTACGGACTAACAACAGTGTTAGTTAGCGCTCAGAGAAAAGCTAGGTATTTTGTTTGTTGTTTTATGTGTAGCCCTGGGTAGTTTTGGGGCTTTAGTTCTATCCTCCTCCTGGTAGTAATACCTGGTAAGGGCAGGTTGCCAGGAGAAATCATGGGTTTTCCCCACACATGCAGTGCAGTGAGTCAGTGAAGGTAGTGTCATCAGGCCAATTAGAGACACAGAGGTGGTGCTTACTGGAGCTACTTACTGCATGGCACTTCCTGATTTAGTCAGTCTGTCCCTACCATGAGAGGGGCAAGGTTACCCATACCAAGCTGTCAGGGCTCTGGCAGGCTTGAGGCCATCCCTCCGGGGAGTGTGGGGTTAACCTATACCTCCAATCCCACCAGGGGATAGGGGAAGAGCAAGAACCACTCTTGGTGCCCTTGGCTTGGAGTGTGTTCAGGGACATCATGAGGGTGGAGACCTTCAACTGCTGTGATCTGAGACTGCTGCTGAATCAAGGATATCAAATAAAGCATCCTGACCTTTTATAAAATACCTCCTGCCTGCGACTGAAGTATATTGGGAGGCGGGGGACGTGTTCTTTTGCAGAGACTTCACCCCATACAGCTGGGGGCTGCACAAGATGGAGGTGCTGCATCTGTGAGTAGAATTTGAGCAAGACCCCAGAAGCCTGTCCTGTTATTCCCCTTTACCATCATGCGGGAGACCCCGGGCCCCCTGTTACCAGCAGGTATGCACCACACTGACAGATGTAACCAGAGTAGTATTTCCCCTAGGAGACCCTATGTGAGATTAGGTGGGGGAAACAGGGTTACATATGCCTTTAAGAATAAACCTGCTACAGATCCTTATGCTTCCTGCCTTTAATGTGGGAGCAAAGATCCTGAGACGTGGCCTAGTTGTCACAATTGGTGGAGAATGCAGGCACTAAAAGGTATAGCACCTAAAGGTTTGTGAGTTTGAAAAAGCAAAAAAATAAATAAACTACGCAAGTTTTTTAAATGGCTGCTCAGCAGGAGTAAGACTGCTATAGAGACACCTACAAGAGGTACAAACTCTGCAAGTAAAGTTTGCTACACCTGCATGACTACCCACTGTGATTGTAGAATATACAGAACAGTATCGATCTAATAGTGCCTCTCATGGTCAGCATGAAGAATACACTTGAAAGTGCCAGAATGGAGCATAGACTATGTTTATTGTGTAATTAGCCCAGCCACGCAAGACATGTGTATGTGTCCTATGTGGCCCCAGGGAAAGAGCAGCATCAGCAGCAAGAGGAATATTTGTTCCAGCTAGCCAAGCAACAGTAGCAGCAAGCAACGTGCTGTAGATGCAAGAGAAATGCAGACGCTTTTAACAATGAGTGTGTGCTCAGTACCATTGATGCATAAAAGTCTTCCAAGGTAAAGAGGTAGAGAGAGGAAAATAAGTGATCGGCTTACAGAGGAAGTTGCAGAAACATTTAAAGATGGGACGTCAGAAAAGCATGTGTTAGAAAGGAGACAGATGTACTGCAGCCCAGTTTGACTGGCAGATTGATCAGGAGAATGGCAGAATATCCAGAGGCTTCTCAGAAGCAGGGTCTGGGCTGCAGCCACAGCAGAGGCCCCATTGAACCAGAGTCCAATGCTAAAGTTGTGTACTTAGAAGGTGCATCTATCCAGTTTTGACAGTAAGAATCCCTCAACAAACACTACCAGGGAAGTTGACCAGGAACCAAAGAGTGATGATTCCTTGAGCCACGCTGAAAATGCACTGCAAACTGCCAGACATGACTGTTGTCTCCTCCGTCAGCCAAGGCTGAGCTACAGAGGTGTCTGTAAGCAGCGGTCGGTCACTAAGTGTGTGTATATGGAGAAGACAAAGTGTTTTTGTGCAGAGTAATTTGGGGGACGTGACGACTAGTCTGGAAAGGGCAAAGGTTTCTGTTGCCGCCATGAATGAGATCAGAGAAAGTCTGACAAAATTATTGCTGACTGGAAGCTGTACTATGAGATCTCTCAAAAAGAGGTTTGCAATTTCATCACAGATTTGGTGGAAAAATTGAGTTCCACACTTATATTGTTTTGGGTAAACAATTTGAAAAGAGACTTTTATTGCAAACAGCTGTTAGCCAGAGAGCATTTACAGTAATACAAACCAAAACATTGCTGTCTGACTTAACACAAGGGCACTAACATATATGCCCCAAGCAGTCTACTTTATACTCAAAAGAAAAAGGCGTGCATACGTAATTTTGCAATGCCCGCCCATATGATTTTATCGGGAATCCTATTTTATTTCTACATAATTACCAATTATATTTTGTAAACTAAACAGAACAAAGAAAGAAATGAAATACGGCACAATCATCTTCCATCCATCCCTCCCTCTCATAACTACTCAAAAAACATTATAGATGAGAAGAAAAGCGAGGGGTCCTTACATAACAAGAAAAAACAGATCAGCTAAGGTGAAAGAAAGTTCAGAGAAGGAAAAACGTCCTTCATATACATGCCATTAGCCTGCTACCCATAATACACCGTAACACAAAGCATGGCTTTCCTTCTAGTTATAATATGTTCATATTATTAACATTTGCATAATTCCACACAGATCTGGAACGCTGACGCCATGATATCCGCGCTCTCAGCACAGAGGTGGGTAACTTGAAGGATGCTGATGGAAAGATCCTGATTAATTTAGATTCTGTTCAAAAGAGAGGATACAAGTCTGAAAGAGGACGTTTTAGATTTGGCTGACCAGGTCAGTGAAAAGATTGAGAATCTATAAAAAGTGAAGAAACTGTTTGAACAAGAAAAGTTAAGGATGCAATTAGCACTGGAAGAAGTAGCGAGTGCTTTGGAGCAGGATAGAGGCAAGTCCCTATGTTTCCAGTTAGGACTTTCTCAGATTAGAACATACTCTGAAAGAAAGAAGAAAAGTATTCTAACAATTCAGAAATACTACAGAGCTCTTATCCAAGGAAAGATTGAGACAGAAAAGTTATCTGTGCAAACGCTCTGCAACAGTCCTCAAACAGGCCGCCTGCAGAGGGATCAAAGCTCATCAGCTTTATCACCGAAATAATGCAGCCTGCATTCTTCAGTCAGTTTGGAGGATGCAATGACAATGGAAGAAGCATGGACATTTAAAGCAATGTGTGATTGCACTCCAGTCGTGTTACTGTGCCTATGTGGTCCGAAACAGGTTCCTTACTATGAAAACAGACGCTATAATGATTCAGTCTTTGACTAGAACGAGACAGAAACGTATCCGCTATCTCATGCTGAGAAGGATGAGACTGTTTGCGCAGCTGTGCTTTTGTCTGAATAAATTAACACATCACTAAAGAGAGGCTCAAGACTACAAGTCTGCAGACTGCAAAGGAGAGATGCCACGGAGTACAGTCAGAGTTGATGAGAGGTTCAAGGTTGAGGTGCTGGAGATTAATGATGCTGAGCCAGACACAGATAGTCATGCTAGTGACAGAGAATAGGAGATTGCACGACGCATTGAAGAAATCGTTGCCAAGTGAGTAAAAGAAGAATTGGACTGTTCAAAATGGAAGAAATAGCTAATAGGGCTATTGCCCATTACTGTTTGTGGTGGTGGCTGGGTTGTTGAGGGTAGAGGGTGTGGGTGATGGGGTAGTAGGGTGCCCATTAGCTGCCATTGTGGCTATCCCCTATTTAGGGCATAGGTAACCAGTGACAATCAATGGATTTATTGTATTACAATATGTATTTTATTTAATTGTGGGGGGTTTTCTGCATCATAAATGGGCAAAAGCGCTATTAGCCATATTTGGCTAATAGGGCTATTGCCCATTTCTGTGTGTGGTGATGAGGGTAGAGGGGGTGGTTGATGGGGGTAGTTTCCCCAGGGAGAGTGGTTAGGCCTAACTGAGGGGTAGTGGGACGGGTTAACCCCTTAATTACCACATTGGTTACTACCCGCTAAATAATTAAGAGATTACTGACCAGTACCTAGTGTTTTAAATGTTGGTGCCACTGAGGATGAGAATGAGAATGGCATTCATCCTGTCAGTAATAAGTAGTACTTTTATTTACTATGGGGTGACTGGCTATTGATTGCTTTTGAACGGGTTAAAGAGCTATTAGCCAGATCTGGCTAGTAGGGCTATTGTCCATTACTGTGTATGGTAGTGGTGGGGGGGTTGTAGAGGGGGTGGGTGATGGGAGTAGTAGGGTGCCAATTTGCCAATGTGGCTATCTGTGTCCCCATCGAGAGCATAGATAACCCCAGTGACAATCAATGGATTAAATGGCTAGTGTTTGTTTTGTTTGTATTGTCATTTGTATTTTATTGTAATGTGCTGTGCTCTATATTTGAATGGACAAAAGCGCTATTAGCAATATTTGGATAATAGGGCTTTTCCCCATTCCTATGTCTGGAGTTGAGGGTAGATGGGGGTAGTTGACCCAGGGTGCATATTTAGGCCTCCCAGGTGGGTAGTAGAATGGGTTAACCTCTGAATTATCATAGTGGTAGTAACCGCTAAGCTAATTAAGGGGCTAACCCCTCCCACTACACACCCGGGAGACCTAACCCCCCCAACCTGGGGTCACTACACCCTTCACTCACCCCATTAAAGCACCAGCATCACCGTAATTACCTTAGTGGTGGTAACCACTAAGGTAATTAAGAGGTTACTGGTGTCTTAATGGTTGGGCATCATCCCGTTCTGGAATGTTGGTGCCGGTGATGACGAAGAGGAGGCGGGGGTGGGGGGTAGTGGGTAGTGGGAGGATTAACCCTTGATTGCCTTTGCAGTTAGCCACTAAGGTAATGAAGCTCTTGAGGTACAGGCCCGTATGTGGTGCTGGTATCTCCAGCAAGTTTAAATGTCCCTGTCACGTGACCTTGACATTTAAACTTACAGGAGATACCGGCAACCGACACAGAGCCTGCATCTCAGGAAGCAGGGAGTCTCTAGACCTAAAAGTAATGCGGTTCAGCTCAGGAGACCCCCTGCTTAAAAATACTGTATTTATTACAAATAAAAATGTAATTTAAATTTTTAAAGAGCTGTGCAGGGAGACACAGAGAGAGGGACCACTTCTGTCTGCACTCTTTCTGTGTAGCTCTTCCAGACTGGTGTGGCCCGGTAGGATTAATATAGCAGGAGTCACATTCAGATGCAACGACCCCCGCCGTGTTAATCTTTATGGGAAATTAGCGTACTGAGCTTTTGGTCATGAGGAAGCCATGATCAGGCTGCAGTTAAGCCCAGATTCAAGTAAAGGATACTCCATCTGTAGATCACTCTGCATTACCTCAATGTATTAAACAACACCCATAGGTAAAGGTAGAAAAAAGCCGTTTGTGTAGCTCAAAGGCAAACACACCAGTGGCTGAAAAGCCTGCTATAAATACTTGATGGAGAATAAATGGTGTAAATGAGAGGGGAGAGAGAGTTGGAGAGATACACTGCTAGCAAGTCTGTCATGCGTTTAAATTTGCAGCTGCATGATGCACAGTATAATTGGATCGGTATGGAGTTGCTTGTACTCACAGTGAATGCCGTCCTTCGCTGCTCACGCTCTCTCTCCCGGCATCACGTATACTTGGAGGGGTAGTGACTTCACTCCACGGCGCGGACACAATCCGAAGTTCAATGGAGACAAAGTTGAAGATCGATGCGGCAACCACTCCAAAGGACTGGGACTCACCAGAAAGATAATTAAAATCAGGAAATCTTTATTAAACTACATAAAAAGGGGACACTCAGGACAAACAAAAATAGGGAATCCTCCTCCCACCCGTTTCGGGCATAGACTGCCATTTCTCAAGAGAAGTCTATGCCCGAAACGCGTGGGAGGAGGATTCCCTATTTTTGTTTGTCCTGAGTGTCCCCTTTTTATGTAGTTTAATAAAGATTTCCCGATTTTAATTATCCTTCTGGTGAGTACCAGTCCTTTGGAGTGGTTGCCGCATCGATCTTCAAATTTGTCTCCAACACCCATAGGTAACCTGCTAAAACCTACAAAGGGTACAACTTTTAAGAACGATGTTGAAGCAGGGTTAACACATGCAGCGCCTTGCGAAAAGCGTTGAACCTAAGACACATGCAGCTACCAGACTGCCTATTGAAACAAGCTTTGTGGCTAAAAGTATGGGGTTACAGGCAGCACTCCCAAAGAAAATCAAAAATATAAATAGTCATGGTGCATGGGAACAACAGGAGGAACCCTTGGCCCTCCCAAAGCTATAGTACAAACAAAGGGGATGTACTGTACCCAGCATCCAGCACTCACAACACTGGAATATGCCAAAAAGATGATTTGTATTGAAATGAATATACACAATAAATTTGCGGATGCTACAACTATCCATAAGGACGTCTATGTGTACAAATAAGTGCCACAAATGGCATGATGGGAAGGGAGAGGAGTGGAGGAAGGAAGGGAAAAACAAGAGAAAAGAGGGGGGGGGGGTAAGGTAGTGACGAAAAAAAGCCTAATAGCAGAATGGAGCAAATGTGATAAAGTGAAGGGGGGCAACGTTTCAGGGCAGGATGCCTCTTCCTCAGGCCCCTTCCCACAGATCCCCAAAACAGGAACCTGTGGTACTTGCCTTCATACTTTGCCACATAGGTCTCCCTTCCATCTAAATCAAAATGGTGTACAGGTCCACCAATTCAGAATACCATTATATTGTACTGCCAAAGAAAGGGAAATTAAAATTAAAATAAACTAAGGATCTTAGCACATATAGATTCTGATATACCCAAATTATCCAATACTCGTAATACAAGCTGTGCTACTGTAACGAGTGCTCATCACAACAGGACGGGACCGCGAGGCTGAGGTTGGGATGTTGGAATACACCGACCTCCAACCGCGAGACCGTGTCCTGAGTACAGAGTAAGGTTGTGTAGCTGGGTCAGGATAGGAGAGATCGGAAAGGTTGCATATACTCGCCGTGGTCAGGGATTGGAGAAGACGGATAGTCGTTGTGCAGTGCCACGGTCCAGGAGAAGAGAAGGTAGAAGTCCAATAGCAAGCCGAGGTCAAGGGTCAGAGAGGTGGAGGTCCAGGTACAAGCCAAGGTCAAAACAGGAACAGTATACGCAAGACAAGACAGCAACAAGGCAGCAGGGTGTTTGAGGCAAACACAATTACATAAACAGGGTTTATGCTCAGCCAGTTGGCAGTAGGGCTGGCTGAGTATTAAAGGAAGAGGCAGCCAATGGTGGAGCAGCACACAGCTGCAGAGTAATGAATGAAACCCGTCCCTAGACATATTCAGTCCACTGATGGGCAGGGGCGGGGAGAAGTGCAGGTGAAGGGTAATTGGAGATGGAGTTAACCCCACGTGTGCCTCTGGTAGTGCGGCGCTTGCACGTAGCCTGCGTGTGGAGCGCCTTACCCGTGACATCATGGGGCGGAGCCTGAGTGAGATCTGTGCAGTGTCCCCCAGCCTGGTAGAGTGGCGCGCGTCAGCCAGTTTGTCACAGGATGCGTCACGTGTGCGGGGCCTAAGCGCGGGACGTGCGATGTCCCCCAGCCTGGTAATGCGGCGCACATCACCCGTCCCATCACGGGGTGTGTCACGGGGCGGGACGACAGACAATCCTCACAGCTACCTGGTCAGGTATACGAATATACAATAGAAAACTTTCACAGCAGCAGTTTGTCTCATACGTGTCACTTAAAATACTCTAGCATCACAGGCTGCCCCAGATGCTGGAGTATTTCAAGTGACACATATGAGACAAACTGCTGCTGTGAAAGTTTTCTATTGTTGCATTCTTTGTCCTTTTTCTGGTTGATATTCTCCCCATACTCATTGGTATCTCTTCTATAGGATTAGTACTTTCTAGCATTGCAGTGGGTAGCAGTCTGCCCTAATCATGTATGTATTTCATTTCATTGAGCTGTTTCTGCTATTTAATATGTTGGTTTGATACATCTGAAACTGTATATACTATAACCGCGATAATAGGTTATCTCCCATATTGGCACACTGTGAGATTATATTATCGCGGTTTTACGATGTACCAGTATATTGCCCACCCTACCTGACAGTATTAAAGTATTTTCTAGATTGATTGGAGGCCCAGCACATGTTCTTAATAATTGTATCCAGCATGGGGCAGAAACGCTTGACATTGATGTAGATTTTATAGTTCAGCTTTTTATTTCTTCTCAATTTACACAGTGTAGGCAGATTTTTTTTTTTTAAATGTGTGTGTTTGTGGAAGTTGAATACGGACAACTACTTTATTATCTCTTTCCAGCTGTAACAAGTAATTCTTTTTGTCAAAGAGCAAACCTACTGTTATAATTAAGTTTTTTTTTTTAGCTGAATCATACATGTGGCACATATACTCGTTACAGCAGGGCTCTTCAACTAGTTTTCCAAACGGGCCGGGTCAGAAATGTTTAGGGACAGAAGAGCCACAAATAATTTAATCTGATACATCAAATTTCCTGTAACTGCTGGTCAGTCTCTCACATCGGTTTTGAGGAATTTTGGCCCATTCCTTCTTACAGAACTGCTTCAACTCAGTGACCTTTGAGGACTTCCTTGCATGGACAGCTCACTTCAGGTCCTGACAAAACATTTCGATGGGGTTTAGGCCCAGACTTTGACTAAACCATTCTAAAACGCAAAAAGAAATAGGGTGTGCGCAGATCCCAGACTGTCCAGTATTCAAATAGTTCCTCCTGCTGCTCCAATCTTTCTCCCGCGATCAATTTTTTTTAAAAATACCACTTTATGTAAATTACAAACAATACCCTCACTTACATTACAAATAATAAGATAGTACCACGCTGTCCACGATATCCCTGCCCGCCAACCCGTCAGATGAAAAAAAACAAGCAGTCCCGCTGGATGATAAATGTCCCGATATGCAGAGACCAAAGAAGGAACTGCTGTGCAGAGTAAAGGTATGGTGGCTGCCAAGCTTCAAACAACATCCGAATACAAACAGGCAAAGCAGGGAGCCAACGCTGGCATCTGACATCACAGCGTCCCACCTAAGTAACCAGTATCACCTCTAAGCGTTTCGAGTTCACTACTCTTCTTCAGGGGTGTAATCGCTGGTTGGAAAGAACAGTAAAATATACACCACAGTCCCACACTATTGGTTACCCTCTAATCTGGGTAATTAAAGTGCTCAGGGGCTAAGGGCCTCATGCAGTAAGCGTTGATAAGGATTTTTTCGGCATTTTATAGCCAAAATTGGGTTTGAGATTCAGTAAGCGCCGATAAGTGCTTGATTTCGGCAGGTTTCGTAGCCGATAATTTTGTTATGGCCAGTCGGCTGCCGATAAGCCTGTTTTCGCCACTGATCGCCACTTTTTTAAATCGGCTGGATTCAAGTACCAAAATCAGCTTATCGGGGCTGATCGGCACTACGAAATTGAGATGTTATGGCCAATTTCTCCCGCCAACTAAAGTTGGAAGGTTGGAGGGGAGAACGATCGCTAAGGCTGCCGGAACGGCACTTAGAAAAAAAAACTCTTCTGTACATCAATGGAGTCAATGGAGCGGGGACGTATAACAGTATAGTACTGTTTACGTTTCATTGCTCACAATGGCCAAGCAAGGCGAAGGTAAGTAATATTTAACACATAATCCTGCTGTACACGGACAAGAAAGATGTTTGCAGTTAAATAGATGTGTGTTTTTAATTGCATGTGAATAATATGCACATGCAATGATTACATCAAGTAACACACCCAAATACAATGTTTTGCAGGTAAGTCAATGGCAGCTTCTCTAAACATAGCAACTGGCTCCTGGTGGACCATTACTGAACAGACGATTAATACATCAATATTAATAACACTATTCATTAATTAGGACTGTTAACATTTCCAAAACTTCACGTGTACAAGAACATACTTGAAAGTTTGGAAACAACACAGTCTTCAGCATACATACAATATTAATTAGATAATCTGAAGTCAACAAAACAAGGCCAAAGACATATTTTCTGAATTATAACATTTATTTATTTTTTTCCTTTTGAGAGCGAGTAACAGGCCTGCTTGTTGTCTCTTGGATTTTTCGTTTTGCAACAACTTTAGCCACAACAGAGCCACTTTGAGTGGCCTCTGGCACTTCACGGGAAGGGCTTGTGGCCAGTGACTCACCTACAGGGCTTTTGACCAGTGACTCACCTACAGGGCTTTTGAGCAGTGACTGTTCACCGACAGGGCTTTTGGCCAGTGACTCACCTACAGGGCTTGTGGGCAGTGACTGTTCACCGACAGGGCTTTTGGCCAGTGACTGTTCATGGACAGGGCTTGTGGGTAGTGACTGTTCACGGACAGGGCTTGTGGCCAGTGACTCACTGACAGGGCTTGTGCCCACTGACACATGTGAGCAAGTTGGTAGACACTGCACAAGTGATGGTTGGTCTGTTTCATGTGTGTCTTTTTTTGTTTGTGTCCAAAAACTGGTCAGTAGTAACTGCTTGTGCTTCTTTGTTTTTGCCGCCTCCTTTGTAGGTGTCCGCTCCAGAATTTCTACAGATGGCAGCGGTAGGATGTTGTCAGGAACATGCACAGAACTTTCTGCTACTTGACCGCTAACATCCCGACCTGGGGAATGAACATCAGACGCATGGGATGAAAAATGAGCACCATGTAAAGATCCTTCCTGTGATGTGTTGAAGTTGAAATGTGGTACAGTAGTCATTCTCAAGTAATTTGCTTGGGTTTGCTGAACAACTAATGCTTTGAATGAGGTGTTGATTTTTTGCAACTGTTTAGGCACTTCAATGAAGACTCTGTGGAGATGTGCCAATTGTGATATCGTTTCTTCCTGCAGTGAAATCATCCTTTCCAGCACTGTCATCAGATCAGAATGGCGACGATTTTCTGCTTCCACAATTTTTCCCTCAGAAGCTACTATTGCATCGTATGTGTTAGTTGATGGACGATTTGGCGGTATAACTGTTTCAATTGGAACCTCTTCATGCTCACTTGATTGTATTTCTGTGTCTATGGCGGCATCATCATCATCTTCATCATCATGTTCTAAAAATAAATGTACACATTATTAAATGGCATGTTAATCTCTGCTGTTTTACTATGTCATTATACTGTGTCATAAGTAACACCTAACATGTTTCCATACGTTTCATAACCTCACATTAAAATCTACCTTGACTTACGAATAATGTTTGGACTCAGTATGAAATATGAATGAATGAACACTTGCTCTAAACTCACAACTCCTACATGATAGTTAACATCACTAACACAATACATGTTGCCTTACACTTCATTTTCACTGACACTAAGTAATCCTATTTAAAGAACATGTGCAAAACAAATAATGAACATGACAACATAACATATAGAAGTGCACATATTATATGGCCACCAACTGATACACTCACCTTCTAGGTGTGTTGAGCTGCATGACCCAGGTGAAGACACTTGTTCTGTCTCAGGTGACACATGTCCTCCAGGGGCAACTATATATAACAATAACATTAGTTGTACATTTACATGTGTAAATATTGAACAAACAGTTATTGTATGTTCTGTATTTATGAGTACCTAACAGCATCAGTTCCTTAACCGAAAATGTGTGTGTGAAAGTTAACATAAATAGTTGTAATAACAATGTACATGCCTGTGTACTTAGAACTTTTGAGTTCCCTAACATACAACATACTATGTTTCTGCAGTAATGCGTGAGGATAAATTGATTAAATTTGTACATAAAAATCATATGTTGTGTAGTCATATCAGTATCATAATGTACATAACTATCATGAGATGAACATTCACAATGGTTATCATGAAGGTGGTCATATTGCAAAAAGTTTTGTTTTTGGTACAAGATATGTGTGGTACATTAATAGAAGATGTGGCACACCTGAATGTGGCTGTCACTCAACAAGACAACACATGCAGAGTGTGATAATGTGTCGTTGATAGTAGTTCAACTATAGATATGAGTGAACTAATGTGTGACGTACGGTTTGATAACTAATGACTTGTTGGGGCATTTAGTAGCTAGAGTTAAGCTTTCAAATGAGTGTGATTAACTTCAGTTGTGCTAGTCAGGTTGTAAGAACGGTATTCCCTTCCCCAAAAACCCTAATCAGCCAGACCTTTCAATTACTTCAAACAGGTGAAAATGGTGTGAACTAAGTTGACCCTAAGATGACCCTGTAATTTGTGTGTGTGCTGAACCCCACCCCCTCTGTTGACGTGTATGCTGTGATGACATATTCATTGCAGCTGCTTTAACACAATGGTAGAGGAGCTAAATAGTCGTCTGCAGTGTTTAAGTTATGAACACAATGACATAACATATGCTACGTGTGCCTCATTATGCTGTCTGTATATGACATAAAGCACAAATGGACCTTTTCATAAACAACTATAGATGTGTTAGTGCAAGTGATGTTTGTAGGCCGTTGCATGCAATATATTTGATGCATGCTTAGAATAGGCAGTAATGTCGTGTTTGTAGGAGTAAAATAAATAAAATACACAATAATATTATACATATTTATGTTCTGTACCTGTAGCTAGTAATAATTTCTCATTAGCATGTGTTACACATGTGTACTACCCTGTTGTTCCCCATCTTCGCCCACCATTAATTGCTTCCACTGCAGCAATGCATTTTGGGAATTCACATGTAAATGACCACGCAATGGCACGTGCTATATTAGTTACTGCTTTTAGTAGGACTACAACATATATGTCTATTTTGAGATATATATATATACAGAATCAGACATATACATATATAGATGCAGGTATGCTTATATTGTGAAGACAGTATAAAAAGCAGCGGAAATATGCAAAATAACTGTAAGCAACGACACGCCTAGTACAGTAATATTTCTCACCTGGTGGAAATTGTGAGGGATAAATTCCAATATCACGGTCACCGGCCAAGCCCTCCACGACGACGGGAAGTAATTTTCCCCGAAGCAGCTCCTCCAATGGAGTTAATATCAGACGTTGTGGTGTCGGCCCACCTCCAGTGCCAGTAGCATGCACGCGATGGTCTTGTATTTTCTGTTTTAATTTTGACCGAATATCGTCAAATCTCTTGCGACAATTCCGCTTGTCCCTGACACGATTCCCACACGCATTTACACCAATTACTATTGTGTCCCACATTTCTTTTTTGCTTGATGAATTTGTCCGCCCTTGAAAAACATACAAAATATATGACGTTAATTAATAATAATACAACCACCAGTTTCCTACACTGCTAGCTGTTCCAAGAGAAAGCAAACATGCTGTTTTAGGTGTAATATGTGAAGCACATGAGCATTCACTACTAAACCTATACATGTAAGCAAGGTTGCATTAATATTGTATGCAGTTATCGCAAATTGTACGCCTGAGTTTTGTTGTCCTTGTAACGCATGATAAAAAGCTGTGTTTCCACACTAATTAACATAGAAAGATATTCTGTACCCATATTTGCATATGAACAAAACTCACATGACCTAGGATCACATGTATTTGAAGAATAAATGGAAAGGTACACTTACCTACTAAATGTCCATAGAGACTGTCATAGTGCTCCAGAATCCCAGTGACAAGAGCCCTATTTTCTTGGTCATTGAAGCGAGGATTACGTGGCTTCTCCACACGTCTCTTCCGAGCATGTTTAGGCTCAGAGCTTGCCTGGTGCTGACTGGACTCTCCTTCTTCCAATGGAAGAGACTCCAAAAGCTGGCCACCAGCAAGCACGCCACCACCAGACACCCCATCAGCAACTGAGCCACCAGCAGCACTCCCACTCCCAGCAACAGCACTCCCACTCCCAGCAACAGCACTCCCACTCCCAGCAACAGCACTCCCACTCCCAGCAACAGCACTCCCACTCCCAGCAACAGCACTCCCAGCAACAGCACTCCCACTCCCACCAACAGCACTTGCACTCCTAGCAACAGCACTCCCACTCCCAGCAACAGCACTCCCACTCCCAGCAACAGCACTCCCACTCCCAGCAACAGCACTCCCACTCCCAGCAACAGCACTCCCAGCAACAGCACTCCCACTCCCACCAACAGCACTCGCACTCCTAGCAACAGCACTCCCACTCTCACCAACAGCACTCGCACTCCTAGCAACAGCACTCCCACTCCCAGCAACAGCACTCCCACTCCCACCAACAGCACTTGCACTCCCACCAACAGCACTCGCACTCCTAGCAACATCACTCCCCTGAACAGTACGTTCACTCCGACGCGTACTCGCACGAGTAGCACTACCACTCCCACCAGCATCACTCTTCCCACGCTTTGCGGGCATACTTACAGCACTCACAAAAAACAGAAAACAAATGTACAGCCAATCACACGAAACACTTCCACATATAAAACAAGACAAAGATGTAAACAAAACAACAAAGGACAAAGCTCTCACAATACACAACAAGTCTCTCAGTCAATATGCAAATATTAAATCGCCCAGCTCTGTGCGTCTCTCTCACTCCCAACAACACAGAGAATGATTAACAGTACACGTTGCCTTTAAATATGGCGCGCTATCCAATACATGCTTGCTTCGCCTGATTCAGCAAGATTTGTGATTGGGCAACCTAACAGCACCCCGCCACGCACGCCGATACACCTGTGTGTGATCGGCAAATCATCGTGAGAGTGGGCGGATTTGTTTTCGGCTTGATTTTGAATGTATTCGGCACTTACTGCATACGGAGAGGGAAAATCGCCAATAACATGACTAATCGGTAAGCTTGCCGATTTCACATAATCGTCGCTTACTGCATGAGGCCCTAAGTGTTTAAGGTGCCATTCAAAACAAACTACAATAAACATAGACATACATACATAATCATAATCCCTATACCATAAACTACATTAACATACTTAAATTAAGAATGCCACATTGTATACAAATCGAATATATACCATTAATACCACATTAATTTAAATGTATATACTCAATGTTACCTACCAATAAATATATACAATCAAGTTAAAAAAAAACTTTTACAATTATTAAATAAATAAAAACTTGAAAGGCTGACATTCAAAGAATGTGCATAAATTGGTAACACATGACATGATCAATGATTATAATGGTCCCCCTATATATAAAATAAAAATAGGGACCCAATAATAACCCACATCTCCTATGTCTTAACAGAACATAACTTCAGGGGACTATGGACATGGAACATAAAAACGGATAATAAGGGGAGAATTATGATGAACCCCGTTAGATCATCATTTCAAAAAGGGGTTTAGTTCAATGATTTCATTTAACCCAAGGGGTATTTTGCTATGCATGGTAAAGATCCAATATTGCTCACGCTGCAGCAGCTTGAGATCCCTATTCCCTGTAACAGGGACTTATCCCTGTTAAAGAAACGTGTCTCTAATCCAGCAGTGTGCTGGTTAATTGCATACAAGCAATTAACCAACTCCACCTGGCTGATTAAAGCTCTCTCAGAAATAGCCTGTTCTGAGACAGGAAGGAGAATTCCTTAGTCTCACAATTGGGGCTCATCCAGGAAGACATATGTCTTGATCTGCAAAGAGACTGCAGGCTGACAGCAAGACAAAGGGGACAAGATTTCTAAACCTGAATCCTGATATTTCTATAGCACACAAGGGTGCGGACCCATGAGAGCAGAGAGCCCCCCCCCCCTACAGCTACAAGAAACAGATAAGACTTTCTTATGGGAATGTTATATATCTGTATATATGTATATATATAGTTGGGGCTGGTAATTCGCTTAGCTAACCACCCAGTTAGAGAGGGCTGGACTACATGTGTAGATATTCTCCAAAGTGGAGTAGGTTTTCTTTGGCTTATTTTGAATGCTTTTGCTGTGTTAAAGGGACAGGCGCAATAAAGCCTAATTTTAGTTTCATTTTAAACGGTCTCCATTGGGTACCTCTGCACCTGTCTCTTACACCCCCCCTTCTTGGATGCAGAGGGATTACTTCCAGCCCTCTAAATCCATGTTTCCCCCTATGGTGATCCAAAAAGTGTTAGGACAAATTATGAATTTTCTTGCCCTTTTCCAATAAACGTTTCGCATTTTTTATCCCATTAACATGTTCCCCAATTCACACTTTCAAAGATCTAATTGTTTTCCTAATATAATGTTTCTTACTGGGACAGTCAATCACATAAATAACATAATTGGTCAAATAATGTATAAAATGTAACACCCTGTGTTCTTGACCTGTCAACCGATCTACCACTACCCTGTCCTTTACCATGTATTTGCACATTACATATTTTCCACAGGTGTAGTTACCAATTGGTTTACTCAGAAAAGTCCCAACACCTACCGTTGGAGTGGGTTTCTTAACTGCACTAGGTGCTAAAAGGCTTTTAAGATTTGTTTCTAAAAACAACCTTGGGTTTATTGGGAATAGTTATTTTTAAAACAGGGTCCCTTTTTAAAATGTCCCAATGTTTGTACATAATTTGTCTAATCTTAGATTCTTGTTTGCAGAAATCAGCAACAAACATGGGTGTATCATTACTGTTCATAGATAAACTTTTCGTTTTTGGCATCAAAAGTATGTCTCTCTTAATTGTTCTACTTCTCATTATGGATTTTTCCACCAACGTGTTGTCATATCCCATATTGCTAAATCATTGTGATAACATTTTGGACTGATTATCATACTCACTTAATTCAGAACAGTTCCTGTGTACCCACAGAAACTATCCATATGGTATTTGATTCAGCCACTGTCTCAAGTGGTTGCTTTGATAATCCAAATATGAATTAACATCCACTTGTTTAAAAAAGGTGCTCGTGATATTGAGATTGTCCCTAATTTTCAGATTCAAATCTAGAAAATTAATGTCCGTAGGGCTATTTTCTCCACTAAGCACATTATTATATTTATTCGTATTCTGGTAAATTGTGAATTATTCCAGTTCCTGTGTAGATCCTGACCACACGATCAGGATATCATCAATATATCTTCTATAATATTGAATATATTCTTTTAAAGGATGTTCGTTCCAAATAAATTCACATTCCCACAGGCCCATGAATAATCCCGCATAATTTGGTGCAAATCGCGTACCCATGGCCATCCCATTGGTCTGAATATAATACCTGTCCTCGAACATAAAATAATTGAGATTGAGTATGAATAAAATGCTATAAATAATACAATTGTGTTGAAGGGATAACGTGTCTTGGTGAAATAAATAGTGTGCCACCGCTGCTACACGTTGTGCATGTCTTATACATGTGTACAAAGCAGATACATCTAATGTTACCCAAATGAAATGTTCTTCCCAAACTAAAGACTGTAAATAATTTAAAACATCCATGCTATACCTCAAATAGGAAGGGAGGGCACAAGTGAGGGGAGCCAAAAAAGTGTCAACTCATTGTGTCAATGATGGCAACCCGTCCAGGTCCTGAGGCAGCAAAGCAGCCCCAAACCATCACACTCTCACCACAATACTTGATGGTTGGGATGAGGTTTTTCTGTTCTAACGTAGTTTTGGTTTTTGCAGAACTTAAAATTTTCCATTAAAGCCAAAAAGCTCTACCTTTGACTATTCTCTCCAGAGAACATTGTTCCAGAAGTCTTGTGAATCATATATGTGCTCTTTGGTGAACTTCTGATGGCAACAATGTTCTTTTTAGTGAGCAGTGGTTTCCTCCTGATTATCCTTCCATGAACACAATTCTTGTACTGATGAGCATCAATAACTACTTTTCTGAGGTCCTCGGAGATGTCTTTTGATCAGGGCATGCTGTGTTTCCACAAATGTGTATGGTGAAGACCAAACTCACAAAGTTTCTGATCTTTATATAGGGTGGCACCTTCCAAACTCACCCCTGAAGATCAACCTAATTATTTAAAACCCTGATTTTAATTATCCCATTTAATTTATCTGAGAAAAACAGTGTTTAATTTACTTTTGCACATACCCTGACTCTTAATTACTCTTTGTTTGTATAATTCATATAGTATTTTGTTTCAAAAGACATGGAAAAATGATGGAATTTCTGTAATAATCATTTCTGTTCACAAACTTTTTCTCGCCACTGTAATGTGAAAATCAATATTGTCAAATAAACTCTATCAAGCAGTTACAGGTGTACTGGACTAATCCATACAAGCAAAGTCATGAATGCATATCCACCAGTTCAAGTGGTGCAGAGGGAAGACAGGAGGATGATGACACAAACATTTTTGGGTTGTTTTAGTGACACACAGATACAGAGCACGGAACAGTTATACACCAGTAAAGAGCACAGAAATGCAACAGATAGCCTTAAAGCTGCAGTCCAAGCAATATCCTAAATGTGTACTTTTTTTAAAATAAATCAGTTCTGTACTATGATAAAATACTTGTAGCATTTTTTTAAAGAACTCTGAAAAACATTTTAATGTATTATAATGTAACAAGAATGTTTTGTTTCTATAGCAACCATTTACAAAGTAAAGTCCCCTTCCTCTTCTGAAACAGGCTCTGGCACACCCCTTTTTGAGCCCTGCCCTCTCTCTAGCAGTGCACCAATTGTACCTAGTGACTGTCTGGTCACATGATCTTCCCCACATAACTTTGCATTTTTTGTTCTCTTCTGCTGCACTGACAGCCATTTAGAGAACCCCTGAGCTGAATCTTCACCGGTCGATCACAGGAGAGCGGATCGATCGGCAACTTAGCTAATTACTTATCATTGTGTGGATTGTATTGATGCAAATATTAAAGGGAAGAAAAAAAAACGCCACTTGGACTGCTGCATTAAAGCTTACAGACGCCATTCAAAACGGACTTGCTCAGTGAAGTACCGCTCACTCTTCTTGGTACCACCACTTAAATTGGTGGATATACATTCGTGACTTTGCCTATCTGGTTTAGTCCTGCACATCTGGATCTGCTGCATAGAGTTTATTTGAAATATTGTTTTTACATTATATGTTGTGCCTTACACATTCTTTACCTGTACTTCACGTTAACGTTATTCATGAGCCTCCGTTTCTGGCTTTAAACAAGTAATTCTGACTTGGTGCCTGGAGAGATTGTTAGGTACCACACCTACCTCATTACCTTGCCTCAAGTAATATTTCCACAAACACTTTGATCACGTGTGTGACTAAACCTCTGAGTATTGTACTGATTGTTTACTTTCTAATATGTAAATAAAGAATATTTCAATTCAACTACATTTGCTCCTTGCATATTCTTTGAGTGCTGGGGCCTCACACTTTCCTATTGATTTATTTGTTGGACCCTGGGGGAGTCCTTGGTCCCGTGGTCCACTACACATAACTAAAAAATGAGGGTAGATGTGTTGTCTGGAACTGTAAATAGATTTAAATTACAAGTGAGCTTCAATGTGAAAAACTGCACTTAAGCAACTGGTATGAAATTACAAGGGGCAGAGTCCGAGGGCAATATTAAGGTCCTTTGGGGGCTAGAAAAAGAAAATTGCACAGAAGCGCACAAGAGATGGAGTTAATAACAGTATTTTAATAAAACAAACACATAAATAGCTGAGAGGATCCAACCCCTTCTCAGCTCAAGAAGTAAAATGCCCAGAAACTAAAGCCATACACTGGCGACACACTTTATTCGAGCTCGGCTAGTCCCACGAATTCGGGTATACCCGGGTGTATTGAGGTTTGTGACTGTTTTCTGCCCGAGTGCATTGAGGTATTTTCAAGGCAGGGATTGAAGCATTTTATTCCCGCTGGCTGCAATACTGCACAGTATATATATATGTATACTGCATTACAATTCATGAATTTATGCCATCTGGTAGACACGCGAAGCATTGCAGCCTATTAAATCCTAATCATTATCATTTAACAGATCAGCCGCCCGTCAGCCAGGCATGAACCCAGGCTGGGAAGGCAAACGCAACGGGGCTTGTCAGAGGTGAGGAGCGGCGCATTCCAGGTATCTGCCAGGTACATACCGGGTATTTGCTCGAATAAAGTGTGTCGGTGCAGTACATATGGTCTCTTAACATAAAAAGTCTAGGGAAAATACATCACATACAACAAAAGACAATCAGTGTAAAAATAAACAAAGAAAGTACTAACAGCCCAAGGGGATTTAAATGAAAACCGCCATAGAGGACTATATAACCGCTGACAGGGGGAGACGAACACTTACACTAAGGCAAAGGTGGGGGTCCACAGATGACCGCACAGGATCCGGATCGCGGCACCAGGGAAGATGAAACAGCCACCACTAGAGCCTCAGGCAGGCTTCGTCTCAGCCTCTCAGCAAACACGCGCAGGATGACCTGTCGTGACCTCTACGCGTTTCGCACCACGTGCTTCGTCAGGAGGTCACGTACAGCGTCATCCGCGCGTATTTATGGAAGGAAGGGAGTTAGTAAGGACAGCCCCCTCAGACGCCAAGTCTAACGCCCTTAGATTGGCAGCTAGATACTTAAAGTGATGCTACCTCTTTCCCTGACAGTGTCACATGTTGCGGTAGTCACGTGATACAGGTCTACCAGAGTGAATACAAAACGGGAACTGCAACACAGCATTAGCAACACTGCCAGAGACCATCACAAAGTATAAAGACAGGAAATAAATAAAAACACACAAATGCCAATTTATATATTAATTAAACATAATAAATATACACATGAAAAGATATATATAATCCTAATACATATATTATAAAAATGAGAGATTAATTTCTTTTTAATAAAAAGAAAAAAAAGAAAATAAGCATAATTTATCTTAAAAAAGGTTTAAGTTCAATGAGTTCATTAAAACCAATAGGATGTCTAGTTTGCATTTCGTAAATCCAATACTGTTCACGTTTCAATAAATGATTTTCTCTATCTCCTTGTCTGCTGTTCATTTGTATATGTTCAAGCCCTTTAAATGTAATACAAGCGGGGTCATTATTGTGTATCTCTTTGAAGTGTTTTAGTAGCGGGGTAAGCGGCATACCTTTAGCCAGAGTTTTAGGTATGTTTTTTACGTTTCTCAGATGTTCTAACATACGCATTTTTAGTGGCCGTTTTGTCTTGCCAATGTACTGTAAATTACAGTTACATTGCAGGACATACACCACATGCGTGGTCTGACAATTAATGAAACTGTTGATATTATACATCCTTTTAGTAGCACAGGACGTGACAGTTGTTCCTTTACAGATATGGTTGCACGCCTTGCACTTCCCGCATTTATACGTGCCTTTAATGCCCAAGCGATCTTTAATATCACCAGATACAACAGTTTTTCTGGTGATTTGGCTAGGGGCCAACATATTTTTTATTCACTCTGGTAGACCTGTATCACGTGACTACCGCAACATGTGACACTGTCAGGGAAAGAGGTAGCATCACTTTAAGTATCTAGCTGCCAATCTAAGGGCGTTAGACTTGGCGTCTGAGGGGGCTGTCCTTACTAACTCCCTTCCTTCCATAAATACGCGCGGATGACGCTGTACGTGACCTCCTGACGAAGCACGTGGTGCGAAACGCGTAGAGGTCACGGCAGGTCATCCTGCGCGTGTTTGCTGAGAGGCTGAGACGAAGCCTGCCTGAGGCTCTAGTGGTGGCTGTTTCATCTTCCCTGGTGCCGCGATCCGGATCCTGTGCGGTCATCTGTGGACCCCCACCTTTGCCTTAGTGTAAGTGTTCGTCTCCCCCTGTCAGCGGTTATATAGTCCTCTATGGCGGTTTTCATTTAAATCCCCTTGGGCTGTTAGTACTTTCTTTGTTTATTTTTACACTGATTGTCTTTTGTTGTATGTGATGTATTTTCCCTAGACTTTTTATGTTAAGAGACCATATGTATGGCTTTAGTTTCTGGGCATTTTACTTCTTGAGCTGAGAAGTGGTTGGATCCTCTCAGCTATTTATGTGTTTGTTTCATTAAAATACTGTTATTAATTCCATCTCTTGTGCGCTTCTGTGCAATTTTCTTTTTCTGTTTCTCAGGGTGTCCTCCCCCCTTTTGAGGGGGGATCACCTCTGAAGTGGGAGCCTCTGGGGAGACGCTCCATGCACGTGCAGCACAGGGATTTTTCCAACAATAACTTCTGCAGCACGAGCGCTGAATATCCTATTCCTGCTTTCAAGAGAAAGAACTGTTTCCAGATTCATTTGTTTGGACTTGGGACATTGGTTTTCTTTTTCTCCCCTGGATTTCAGCTGCATAGATAAGACTGTTTTTTACTTCATTTATATATAGTATCATCTGTATTAATGTATGTTTTCCTTTTTTGAGAGACTTTTTATCTAAGGTTTTTTATTAAGGTTTTTATTGTATACTAGTTTTGCTACCTTTACAAGATGGCTAAGCTTCCAAATTTCACCACTTCACTATTGTCCAGTTTAGATAATAGAAACAATAGAAGTGCATTAGTAGGTCAAATGTTCAGTGATAATGTCAATTTGGAAGATGATTCCACTGACTTACCCTCACTAGTACTTTCTCTCACTAGATTGCTAGAGCAAGAAACTAAAGCATTCTGGGAGCTTGTATCCTTTGAGGAATACATTAAACACAAAAGGATCCCTAGAGGTCTGCGACTGCTAATTAAACCCACATATGGCAATGAAAACCCAGCTTTCTTAGCCATTTGGGAAGAAATTCTTGAAATTAGTTCTACTAACCTCATTAAACTCCTTATGGGAGAGAGGAAAAAAGAACTACAAGAATTGTCCGTCAAAATCGATAAAGTTAAGACAGACATTATCAGTTTACCAACACTAGATGGGCTGCCGAAACTGGTGGAAGATATGGTGGGAAAACTGAAAAAACATGAAAAGGGCATAATGATGAGAAAAAATAAGAAATTTTTAAGAGATAAAATTGATTATTTGGAAAACAGGCAAAAAGATTGGAAAGACAAATCAGTTAAAAGTGCGAATAAAGAAATAACTTTATCTGATCAGACTCCACAAAAGTCCATAAGCACGAATCCATCTAAAAAAGAACCTACAAGCAAGGATCAAAAACTAAACTTGCTAGGTGCAATTCCAAAAACAAATAAGTCTCAAAAAAATCCTCAGAATAATGAAAATGCCCACAAAGTGAATATTAATTCAAATAGACCACACTATGTGAATAAGAAAGATCACTCTAAGGAAAGGCCTCATAAGCAAAACAGATATAAAGAGAGAAGCCATAGTGATAATTGGTCAACAGTGGGCAAAAATGGGAAGCCAAATGATATCAAACATAAATACAAACATCCAAGGAGAGAACAGTATGCTCCTAAGGAAGAGAAACGTATAGAATTTGATATCCCGGTTTCCAATAAATTCTCTAAGTTGAGAGGTCAAGGTAGTGTAAGCGATAATGATGACAATTGTTTTTTTCAGAAAACATCCAAAAACAAGCTCAAAAGACCGAGCTGGGATCTAGACAACCCTCCCTCAAACCCTATGATAAAAGTGAACCGCAAAAGGGGATACTCAGACGAGGTAAGAGAGGAGGGAGAAAGCCCACCCACAAAGAGGGGATCCCTGAGTCATTAACACTGATTTCAAGTGGGATATTCAATTTATCCTCGCTTACAATAGATCAGCATCTCTTTCAGGTGCTAAAGAAAGGGCACACGTTTGCACCCACAAGGGATGCGAAAGAATTTGATCTATACATAGACCTCCAAAAATATTTGAGGAAAATGACTCTACAGCGTCATTTCAGTAGCTCTAACAACACAGCAGCAAGTACTCAAATAAATATGCCGAACGAGTTCAATATTGAGGAAGAGGCACTAATTGAAGATCTAGAATCTCTTTTAAGAGAAAGCGATCCAGATTTTGTTAACTCTAGTAGCTATCTACATTCGGGATTTAAGCCCAATTCAGTTTTCTATCCATACACCTCCAGAGGACCCAATATCGAAATGTTTGGAAAATTGGTGGAGAGAGATTTTAAAGAAATGTGTAAAAAGAGATCCTCTAAACACCATTCCAATCTAACTTGGGAGGAATATAAAAGCATTAATACCTTGAAAGCCAACCAAGATATAGTGTTGAGATCAGCGGATAAAGGGGGTGGAATAGTCCTCTTGAATAAAGAGGACTATTTTAAGGAGGCATATCGCATTTTGGGAGACAGAATCACATACACAGGCGGCACACTTAATTCGAGTACGGCTCATTCCGCAAGCCGGGATATGTCCCGGCTTGCTAGCCGCACTTCCTCAGCGTGCCGCGCATCACCGATGCGCGGTCACGCATCATCGGGTGCCTGTGCTGCCTGTACGCGTGCCTCGGGGAGCCCTGGTGTCGCGCGGATGTTAGGACGGCGGTGGGACGTTCCGGGGGACCCGGCAGACCCGGTAAGGAGAGGGGGAAGCCCCGATCGGCGGGCCTCTCCTCCGAGGCTTCGGCGCGCGCCCGGCACCCTCCGGCGCGCGCCAGGTTACTGCTGCAGCCGAGAACGGGCAAATGCTCGAATAAACTCGGCCGCAGCAGTATGTCCCCTTAAAAAAGGACCCCACAGAGGAATACTCAGGCCTCATTAAAAAGCATCTGACTGAGGCGTTTGCTATTGGGATCCTGTCAAAGGCAGAATACGAGTATATGCTTATTAAGACACCCACAGTTCCCATTTTTTATTATATCCCCAAGATTCACAAGTCCCTCACTTCACCACCTGGACGCCCTATAATTTCAGGGATTGACTCTATCACGTCTAATTTATCCACTTATATTGATTTTTACCTACAACCACTTGTCACATCACTACCGTCTCACTTAAAAGACACCACTATGGTTTTACAGGTTTTGGAAAATTTTGCTTGGAACGATAGATGTAGATTAGCCACTTTAGATGTGCAAGCCCTATACACCAGCATTCCCCATCAAAAAGGATTAGAGGCAATTAGGCACTTTCTCTTGACACCACAAACACTACCGATCACACAAATAGAATTTATTCTAACATCCATTAATTTTATTTTGGGTCACAATTACTTTATGTTTGAATCCCTTTATTTTTTACAAATCTTGGGGACGGCGATGGGGACCACTTTTGCCCCATCGTTTGCTAATCTGTATATGGGACTGTGGGAGTCGCTTGAGGTTTTTCGATGTCCTCCTCCAGCTTAGGCTGTGGAGGAGATATATCGATGACATTATCATTGTGTGGGAGGGTTCTGAGGAATCATATCTTCTATTTGTTGATCAACTTAATGCGAATGACTATAACCTAAAATTTAGTGGTGTTAACAGCTCAGTTAGCATAAATTTCCTTGATCTGGAGATATATATTGAATCCAATACTGTTCAAACAAAAACATATTTCAAGGCAACAAATGTTAACTCTTACCTTGACCCCTTTAGCTGTCATGATAAAAGATGGGTCCAAAATATCCCCTTCAACCAGTTTCTTAGATTGAAGAGAAATAACTCCAAAATTGAGGATTTTGATAAACAATCCCATTTCCTCAAAAAAAGGTTTCTTGACAAGAATTATAATGAGGAACTGATAGATTCCTCTATAAAGAAACTGGAGAAAATACCGAGGAAGTCACTGACACAATATAAGAAAAACAAGAAGGTTAAAGGCAAAAATACAAAAATTCCTGCTTTTATAACTCAGTTCAGTGACATGCATCATGGGGTCAGAAAGATCCTAAAAAAACATTGGGGGATACTGAAAATGGACCCTGTATTGGGCCCTCAGTTAAACTCACAACCAGGGGTAGTGTTCAAACGTGCGCCAAATCTAAAAAATATGTTGCCCCTAGCCAAATCACCAGAAAAACTGTTGTATCTGGTGATATTAAAGATCGCTTGGGCATTAAAGGCACGTATAAATGCGGGAAGTGCAAGGCGTGCAACCATATCTGTAAAGGAACAACTGTCACGTCCTGTGCTACTAAAAGGATGTATAATATCAACAGTTTCATTAATTGTCAGACCACGCATGTGGTGTATGTCCTGCAATGTAACTGTAATTTACAGTACATTGGCAAGACAAAACGGCCACTAAAAATGCGTATGTTAGAATATCTGAGAAACGTAAAAAACATACCTAAAACTCTGGCTAAAGGTATGCCGCTTACCCCGCTACTAAAACACTTCAAAGAGATACACAATAATGACCCCGCTTGTATTACATTTAAAGGGCTTGAACATATACAAATGAACAGCAGACAAGGAGATAGAGAAAATCATTTATTGAAACGTGAACAGTATTGGATTTACGAAATGCAAACTAGACATCCTATTGGTTTTAATGAACTCATTGAACTTAAACCTTTTTTAAGATAAATTATGCTTATTTTCTTTTTTTTCTTTTTATTAAAAAGAAATTAATCTCTCATTTTTATAATATATGTATTAGGATTATATATATCTTTTCATGTGTATATTTATTATGTTTAATTAATATATAAATTGGCATTTGTGTGTTTTTATTTATTTCCTGTCTTTATACTTAGTGATGGTCTCTGGCAGTGCTGCTTTTGCTGTGTTACAGTTCCCGTTTTGTATTCACTCTGGTAGACCTGTATCACGTGACTACCGCAACATGTGACACTGTCAGGGAAAGAGGTAGCATCACTTTAAGTATCTAGCTGCCAATCTAAGGGCGTTAGACTTGGCGTCTGAGGGGGCTGTCCTTACTAACTCCCTTCCTTCCATAAATACGCGCGGATGATGCTGTACGTGACCTCCTGATGAAGCACGTGGTGCGAAACGCGTAGAGGTCACGACAGGTCATCCTGCGCGTGTTTGCTGAGAGGCTGAGACGAAGCCTGCCTGAGGCTCTAGTGGTGGCTGTTTCATCTTCCCTGGTGCCGCGATCCGGATCCTGTGCGGTCATCTGTGGACCCCCACCTTTGCCTTAGTGTAAGTGTTCGTCTCCCCCTGTCAGCGGTTATATAGTCCTCTATGGTGGTTTTCATTTAAATCCCCTTGGGCTGTTAGTACTTTCTTTGTTTATTTTTACACTGATTGTCTTTTGTTGTATGTGATGTATTTTCCCTAGACTTTTTATGTTAAGAGACCATATGTATGGCTTTAGTTTCTGGGCATTTTACTTCTTGAGCTGAGAAGGGGTTGGATCCTCTCAGCTATTTATGTGTTTGTTTTATTAAAATACTGTTATTAATTCCATCTCTTGTGCGCTTCTGTGCAATTTTCTTTTTCTGTTTCTCAGGGTGTCCTCCCCCCTTTTGAGGGGGGATCACCTCTGAAGTGGGAGCCTCTGGGGAGACGCTCCATGCACATGCAGCACAGGGATTTTTCCAACAATAACTTCTGCAGCACGAGCGCTGAATATCCTATTCCTCCTTTGGGGGCTAGTTTGTCCCATGAGCCACAAGTTGATGAACCCTTATCTACAGCATCAGTCTGTCAATAGCACATACAAATCATTGAAAATGAAGTCAACTCCAAGTTGTGCACATATTAGAATCCATTCTTATTGTGGTAAGTGCAAAGGAAAAATCCAAATTTTATTCAATGTTAGGGAAATCCTGAACATGAGGAAAGATGGGTATGTTGCTGAAAGTGACAAATTCATCAATTCATCAATTTCCAAAAGCTCTACAGAAGATGCCCAGAGTACATATGAATCTGGAGTTCTTTTTTTTCCAGGGTTTCTCATGTTGTAAGTGGATGAGCCTTCTTGACACTCCCATGTCTTGGGATGATGGCTAGATATCCATGAAGCATTTGAATGACAAGGAGGTTTAAATATATGATGCAAACGGTTGTACTCTACAGGTGTATCCAACGTTATTGCAACCAAATTTATACTGTCGGGGTTCCATGGTCACATTATGGCCTCATGCTAAACCCCACTTTGTTCAATGAAATGCATATGCATCCCAGGGAGAAGTGTATGTACTTTGTGTGATTTACTTATTACATGTGTAACGGTTTTTCTGGACCAGTCGAACCCACCCAATCTCACATTGGCCCCTGTGGTCTAATCAGTCCCCATTACATGGATGTGTCTGGTGGTGCACCTGCTGGCTACAGGACTCCTGAGTCTCCCGCATGATGTTAGTGGGGATATCAGTAAGACAGGCACTGAGATAGTGTGCTTTGAGTCCTACCTATATCCAGTGCAGCGCCTCCACCTCATCAGGATCTCTGCGTCCGCAGGGAGATGGGTCTGATGAGGACCTCCTCTGTGGAGCCTCCTCCTGTGCAAGAACTTCACTCCCACAAGGGTTTGGTGAACTTGGGCATCTTTATTGACATCTTTATGGGCAGCCTGCCCCTCACAGTGGTCAGTCTAGCCGCTCATCTCTCTGCTGCACTCCATTAGGAAGGTTCCTTCTCCTCTAATAGAGTTGCTCTCCACCTCTCCCCTCAGGGAGATTCACCAGCTTGTCTCTCTGCTTTGAGCTGCACAGACTCACAGCTATTGCATCAGACACTGCAACACTGTTGCAGACCTCCACATGATTCTCCTGAACAGAGTCAGAACACCAACAGGACTGAACCTACTAACTTTAGGCAGGGCTGTGTCTTATATCACCTCCAGAAACAGACACCCTCTGTGTCACTAATCGACACAAAGCATGTTGTCACTTCCTTTGGGACATATGACACCTCACCAGGGTTTGAGGGCAAACCTCCATGATTGTTGCTGGCAATCCTGCATACTTACCAGGTTTACTGCCAGCATGAGAAAGAGATATGTACACCAATTTTACACATGGCTACACATGTGTAAGAGTTTAATTACACATGGATCACTGCACAATAGTGTACGCACGACCGGCTTTAGAAAATGGGGGGTCCTGTGTAATATCTTGGTGTTAGTACTGTGGGACCCTTTAGCCCCTCCATTACCGCTCTCCTTCTGGGACACCAGCCCGCCCCCTCCCCCTTCCATGTCTGAACTTCCCCCTCTCACCCACACTGCTTCCATCACCCTAACATCCCCCTCACCCCATCACTTTCTGTCTTTGCGGACAAATTTAAATGATAAAATGTGAAACAAAGATGGAAACACATTTTTCGACTGTTCTTAAGAAATGTGTTTTCTCTTGATAACACATATTCCTAAGAATTGTCGTAAAATCTGTTTTAATTATTAACATGTTATAAATTAAATGTGTTTTTAAATGAAGGGAGTATCTCGGGTGAGAGTGATGAGATGAGGGGTGGAGCGCAGACATGGAACAGGTCTGAAAATGAAGGGACCTTTGTTCTAGTAAATCTAAAGAAAATTTATTTCTTTTGAAAACACATTTTATTTAGATTGACTAGAATTTTTTTTTTAAAATGTAATCAAATATTTATTGCGATATATCTCGTTATTGCAATAAATTCATTAATATGGTTATCGTGGGAGTTTTTTTGTTATCACCCAACCCTACCCTCAGGTCTCCTACTGTCCCCAAACATCGTGTTGCATTTATCACATATAAAGCCTACATATTATTATACTAAATTGTGCTTCCCCAAAGTACATTTTACAGATCCCTTCTTTGGTACATTTTTTACAGACTAAACTGAAATGTCGTCATATTTATACCATCCTCATACCATAGTATGATTGGCTATAAAAAATGTAAATTAGGGTGGTACAAAAAATGGCATGGCAATACAAAAAAGGAAATGTGAATGTCATGAATTTGAACAGAGGTGTGAAATGTCTCGACAAATGCCACAGCAATGTGAAAAGTAAGGAAATGTAAGAAAGAGTGAAGCGTCTCGGTTATGAGAGATAAGAAGACAGTACTGGTACTTAGCACATTGTTGTATCTGGGTTTTTTTTCTGATTGATTGTGCAGCGAGCGATGCATGTTCAAAATCAAAAAAAAACCCTGTAGGGCAACACTTCTGCAGCCCCAATCATTATATGAAGGACATGGAAGTAACAGTTATCAAATTAAACTTCAGAACACAGAGAGAAAGCAAACGTCTCTCATTGCCCAGAGATCTTACACTACTCTAATTCCTGACCCATTTTCATTTACTTTTTTGCATTTCTATGCACCTCACTAATTTACATCTGCATATCCAGTTTTACTAGGATGTAAGCCTTGTATAAATATAACATGCCATTTCTGTTTAGTTTGTAAAAATCTGCCTAAGTAGTCTTGAAAGCTTGCTCTCTTTATAACCATTATTTAGCCATTAAAGGTATTGTCACGGGAGACGACATACACAGGGATCACAGCACAGAGTAAGGGATTAAATAAATAGGGGTTTATTCTAGCAAGAGCCAACAGGGCTCACGGCAAAAACACAGAAAAACACTCACCACAATCAGTTATAGCCATTACGGGGTTAACAGGGGACTCCTAACTCAATAGGTGCAGAGTGCCACTAAAGTAAGCTTACCCGGGTTGCCTTCCGCAAATCAGAGTGTCTATGTGGATCCAATTGCCTTGGATCGCCGCATGCCCATATTTGCAGTTAGTCTCTACTTCACCAAGACTAATTACAGACTACCCTGGAACTCCCAAGCGGCTAGGTATATGTAGATTCTCCTCTCCCTTTCAAAAGCATGGAGGAATGCCGCTCAGCCAATTAGAGCATGGCGGCAGATTGAAAATGGCCAATCACAGGCGAGGGGGCATGACTACAGGTTTGGCCGTTTACCAATGGTGACGTCAGAGCAAGCGGGAGGTATGAAATCGGCTAATCATAGGAGCTCCTATGGCCACCATTACCAGCTGTGATCGTCCGACCTGGAGTTCCATGAGGTTGGATGCGATGGCGCCTACTTGGCGGTATGGCGCCTACTTCGCTTTTGTTCTGTTGGCAAACCCAGATGTTGCCCTTTGGGCATGACCCTCCCTGGACACTGACCTTTGCCCCACACCCTCCAAAGTCCTGGAAAATGACCCCGAAATAAGGGCCCACATGCCCAAAACATTGTCATCCCTATCCCCAAGCTGGGAAAATGGATGCCTACCAGGGGGCATGGCACTACAGCTGCGGCCGCCTTTATCCTAATGCGGCCGTATTGGAGCAACTCTGATAACCGCGGGCAGATGCAGTATTTTTTTTTTCCGGAATATGTTTCGGTTTTTTAGCGCTCGTACTATTAGCATTTTATTAGCGCTGTCTGCAATACTGCAATACCGCCTAAAAACTCAGGGGGGCATTCGCGAGCTGTTGTCTTCAAAGT
The DNA here is from genome assembly GCF_040206685.1 of Ascaphus truei. Taxonomy (NCBI): domain Eukaryota; kingdom Metazoa; phylum Chordata; class Amphibia; order Anura; family Ascaphidae; genus Ascaphus; species Ascaphus truei. The sequence goes on along the minus strand of NC_134485.1, from coordinate 110,178,938 downwards.
CTAATACTTTAGCAGTTCAACCTACAGTACGTCAGTACATCTGCGTGTGCGCGCGCAGTAATTGTAAATTTGCATATTTATACATGCATGTGCAGTGCTGTATGTCTCATTTGAAAATTGTTGAAACGCATGGGCGTGTACTGTAACAGTATCACATTTCGGCATATACAGCGCTCTCCCCTCGCTCGCCCCCGCACACACACAGGCTAATTTACTGCACTGCAGTATTTCAACTTCTTATCTTATCTACAGTACAGTACACCTCTCCCACACCATTCCTTTGAATGTGTGTCATTCTGGTTTCAATCACATTCCTGCTTGCTAGCTGATGATTACTGCGCATGCGTCTATAACTTTACCACTGCTTGCTTGCGAAGTTCAAGAGTGAGTGACCAAAAAATAAAAGATATATTTTTTTTCTCTCGTCATTTTTTTTTTTTTTTCTCCACAAGCCTGCCTAAACCATCTTGATATTACGATATTCAATCTATGCTGTAGCTTTTGACTGCGACACTGTGCGTTTGACCGCACATGGTTGATTTGTGTGGTTTTTATGTATTTGGGGGTGTGGGGATCAAATTATTATGATGACCTGCCTGTTGAAAATATGTAATGTCTTTGAACTACAATAAAGCTAATCCTTCAGGCAGCTTTAGCCCCCTACCCCCCGCAGACACACACAGGGCTCGCTCAAAGATTACAACCTCTTATCGACACCTCTCCAGAACCATTCCATTTCTAAAGCTTGTCATTGTGCTTTTCAACCTCTCTCACACCATTCGTTAATTTTCCTATTGTTGGCTTTCCCTTATGTTAATCTGATTATGTAACCAATTATTAAAAAGGTAACCAATTATTAAAACTGTATGTCTTCTTGAAGAATCCCCCCCACACACATTCACAGTGAATTTAAAGTTCAAAGAAATAAAATCTTAACGTAATTAAATATGTATTTTATTTTATCAGGAAAGAAAAATACAAATAATCATTGAGAGAGGGGGGGATGAAAATTGAGGGCCGGTGGATAATCATGAATAATGCACATTGATAATAATAAAAACAGTAATACAAATTTTCCGTCTTTATCTTCTTCCTCATTATGTGTAGTTCATTGAGAGAGGGGAGGTTTTGTGTAAATCATGACTGCAGATTAGATACACTTAATTGTACACTGTCACGCTTGTGCTCCCCACACAAGCGAGAGAAAGGAAAGGAACTCGATAGCGAGGTGGGGAGGCCGCAGGGGACACGAAGGGAGTAAGTTTCCGCGCAGCTGGGGATCAGCGCACGTGGTCACGTGACCGTGCCGCGCACAGGATAATGCGCGAAGCGTCCGGAGGTGCGGTGCCTGGCTCAGAGACACGAGTGATCCAGCTGCATGTGCGCGCATGCTCTGACAGCAGAGCGGGAGTGCGTGCATTCTCAGGCACCAATGCGGGGGTTGAGGGAAGCCAACGCTTCAGCACAGGAGTCTGGAACGGGAACTAGGAACATGGAACAGGAACATGGAACTAGGAACATGGAACAGGAACATAGAAGGAGCCGGGGAGGTAGAGTCCAGAGCACAAGGTAACATCCACAAGGGGATTGCTTCTTGGAGGACGTCCAGCCTCCTTAAAGGCATAGTGCCAGAAACAGCAAGGTGCAGCGAAACTAAATAAACATAAGGGTTCTTTGTCTAATCCATTGGCCAAGGAATTATAAGCCTGCTACCACGTCAAGGTGAACCCTACTAAGCAGGTACCTACACTACCCGACGGTGAACTAACCTCAGTAGTATATGAGTGACTGTCCCAGTCTTCCGGAATCCAAAGGAGATAAGTAAAGGTCCCAAGGAGGTCCAGGCAGGAACAGCATGCGATGATAGTACTAGCAGGCACCAGGGCAGGCAGAAAATTACTAAATGCAAAGATAAAGTCAAAGAGAGGCTTACTTCCTGTCAGGAGGAAGAGGGCAGGATTTGCCACGAAGCAAGATGGCGTTGCTTGCGTCAGAATCCTTAAAGACACAATATCTTGACTCGCAGCTAGAGGGAGGCGATCAGAAGTAAACAGGTAATGAAGGAACACGCAGGGGGCATGTTCCGTGCATCGTTACAGTACCCCCCTCTTGAGGATCGAACTCCGAGTGATCCAACAGACTAAGGGGCAGCGATGCATAGGAAGATAGACTCGCAGCTAGAGGGCAGCGCCCGCCACACAGAGAATCAACAAGAAATCTTGACTCGCAGCTAGAGGGTGGTGCACGCCATACAGGGAGACATCAGGGAAACGTGACTCGCAGCTAGAAGGCGGCACACGCCATTCCGAGAGACAGGAAATCTTAACTCGCAGCTAGACGGCGGCGCACGCCATACAGGGAGACACCAGGGAAACCAGGCATGGGTAGAGAATACGTCACAAGGGGGCGTGAAGTTGACTCGCAGCTGGAGAGCGGCGCACGCCATCACGTGTACATGCCACACGTGAGAGAATGCGTGACGCGACTGGGGGTGGCCGGGCTTTGAGGCACGAGTAGGAAACCGCGGGTGCGTGCATGCTCTATAAGGAGAGCGGGAAATGAGATGCAGCAAGTAAGGAGGGAGCACGCCAGAGGGGGCGTGTTCCCCGATTCCTTACATACACACAGTTCACAAACTTTACACATGATACCCCCCCTCTCCTCCAGTCCATCCTTTTTTTTCTCAAAAGACAAGAAAAGAAAAAATTCGTGCAGTTATGTGCATAGTGTATTATGGCATTGTGTACTGTACTGTATAGCTACTCCATATTGAACTACAGTATGCAGATAGTACTGTCAAACTAGTCTATATTGGAACTACTGTATACTGTAGCTACTGTTAAATACTTTGTAACCAGATGGCTGGTGCTGCTCTCTCAGAAAAGAAAAAATCTGTGCCATACTTACCTGTATCATACTGTACTTACAGTACCATACGACAGTACAGTACTATACCATACTACCTTCCTGATGCTTGCCCATTACACGCGATCACAATGAGCAACATAGTCGGAATATGGTTAATATATTTATTGCACCGTTCCACGGTGAGCACATCGTTCCAAAAACTCATTATGCCTTGCGCCAACTCATCCTTTTTGGAGGGTTTCACGACTTTTCGGATATGGTCCTTCAGCTGATGCCAGACCATTTTGATAGGATTGAAGTCTGGCGATCTGTCATTGGAGGGGGAAAAAAAGGACAATTAGTTAAAGAGATACAGTACACAGTAAAAACAGTGGGAAAAAATGAGACACGGTTACCGCACTTACTCCACTGGCGTCTTCACCCAGTTGATATCGCGCTCAAGAATATGCGCTATTGACACGGTGTGCTTCGGATCGTTGCCCTGGTAGATACGGTGACCATCTGGGAACTCGTGTGTGATGTATTCCACAATCTCAGGCACAATTTGCTCTTGGAAAAAAGCTTTATTCATGATTCCTATAACAAGAAAAGCAAAGTGCTCAAAAAACTGCACACTAGTACAGTACAGTGCATAAGGCAAAAGCGTGTGACTTATTTTACCTTCAAAGATGACAATGCATCCTGGTCCACGCCTAGAGATGGCACCCCACACATGCATCTTCACTGGATGTTTTGGACGCGGCTTCATAGATATGCGACCTTTTTTGTGGAATGCAAAGGTGGCAAATCTCTCCAGCGATACAGTAGACTCGTCAGTGAAGATGCAATCCTGGAAAGTTTCTACACTATCAATCCATGCCTGGGCCTGGACCACTCTCTTGATCTTGTTAATGTCCCTTATTATAGGGTACGCTCTGTAATGACAAGGAATAATTTTATAAGTACAGTACAGTTTCTTAAACAACACTTTAACCTCCTGTACTGTCCAGTACTAACCTCACACGTCCATATTTCCATCCAATTCTGCGTCTCATCTTCTTTATGCTGGTCTCGGATACAGTGAGATTGTGATTTTGCAGCAGAGTGTATTTGACCCTTAAGGCACTCTTCTCATCATTCTCTTCACTTATTTTGTCGACCAGAAGAGTTGTCTCAATACAGTGTATAGAAAAATAACAATCCGGTAAGTTACAGTGCAGTAGACCACAAGTACAGCACATCATTTACAGTAAACATTTATAGATGCAGCAATATAAACAATAGTAGATATACTGTATTATAGACTGTAGTTATATAAATATACCGAAATAACTATAAAAATAGATAGATCTATACTATATAGTTATATTAATATGCAGCAATATAAACAATAAATATATACTGTATTATATACTGTAGTTATATAAATATACTGAAATAACTATAAAATTAGATAGATCTATACTATATAGTTATATTAATATGCAGCAATATAAACAATAATAGATATACTGTATTATATACTGTAGTTATATAAATATACCGAAATAACTATAAAATTAGATAGATCTATACTATATAGTTATATTAATATGCAGCAATATAAATGTAACCCATGGACCCCGGGGCAATCGCAGATCTGGCCCCCTACTCTGTACTGGGACCTGGCTACATGTCTTAGTGTTTTGCATACCTGCTGGCAACAGGAGGGCCCGAGTCTCCCGCGATGGTATGGGGGATAGCAGGAACAGGTTTCTGGGGTGGATGCCTTCGTTCTCATTCAGTGGTTCAGCGCCTCCATCTCTAGTAAGCCCCAGGAATGCGGGCTGGAAACCTTATAGAGAGTTCCCACACAGGGATGAGAGATTCCAGTCACACACACATGGTTTCCTTAAAAGCAGCAGCTCTTTATTCACAGCAGCAGCAGTAGACAGGTACAGGGTGTCCACTCCACTCTGATCGCTCTCCTCCAGGATGGTCCCTCCCTGCCACCACTCTGGATCAAGGGCACCCAGGGTGGGGCTAACTCTTCCCTCACCCGCTAAGCACGGTGAGAGGCATTGGTCCACCTCACTAACTAAGATTCTAGCAGCTCTACTCAGTAGCTGCTTCTCTTCCTCCAACTGTAACCGCAAGCTTACTAACTAACACTTGTCACACACTGGACCAGCCAGTAGTCAGACACTAACACACTAAATAGGAAGTGCACTGCTCTTTATATCAGCAGGCTCCGCCCCTGTGTCTCTTGCCTTGACACAGAGTCAGGTGACCTACCTCCACCACTCAGGGCAGTGCTTGAAGTAGGGGAAACCCATGATAACTCCTGGCAGCCTGCCCTTACCAGGGCTTATACCAGGAGGAGGATAGAACTATAGCCTATTTCTTACCAGGGCTACATAAACAATAATAGATATACTGTATTATATACTGTAGTTATATAAATATACCGAAATAACTATAAAATTAGATCTATACTATATACAGGTAAACCCCGTTATAACGCGACCCGTTATAACGCGATTCGGGTTTTTTTTTGCACACTGCACACACTGCACACACTTTCACTGCACACACTGCACACACACACTACTCACTGCTCACACTGCACACACTGCTCACTGCTCGCACTGCACACTGCACACAGCACACACTCTCACTGCTCACACTGCTCATACTGCACACAGCACACACACTCTCACTGCACACACTGCACACACTCTCACTGCACACACTGCACACTGCACATACACTGCTCATTGCTCACACTGCACACACTGCACACTGCACACAACATACACTCTCACTGCACACACTGCACACACTGCACACTGCACACACTCTCACACTGCACACACTCTCACTGCACACACTGCACACTGCCCACACTCTCACTGCTCACACTGCTCACTGCTCACACTGCACACACTGCACACACTGCACACAACACACACTCTCACTGCACACACTGCACACACTGCACATAGCACACACTCTCACTGCTCACACTGCTCACACTGCACACACTGCACACTGCACACAGCACACACTGCACTTTCACATTCCCATATATGCAGTGCTGGTAACTTCCCCCTCCCCCAGCAAAACCTTTGTTTGCACATGAATAGAGAGGAATGCGATGGCCACTGAGCAGCCTTGGGGACATCTCTGTTAGCGTTTAGTAAACTTTAGTCTGTGCTGTCCATCACCTGCTAACCAAGGAACCCATGAGCTGACGACAATCTGAGCTGATATCCCAGGGGCTGCGTCTGACTCGCAGACCTTGGCTTCATTTTTTTAGAATGAGGTACAGCCGCAACACACCTTATGACCTATTCAATGGAAGATGTCCCACAGTCCTACAAAAATGTCCTGCCCACTGCAGTTAAGGTCCTCAGCATTTTTTTTATTAGTAAGGTATTTATCTGATACTACTGTACTACTGTACTTAATGAAATTTGAATGTATTGCATATTGCAGCAATACGTATTACAGTACTCACTATTTTGGGGCTTGTAAAAGATAAGCTATTAAACATGTCCATAATTGTGAAACAAACGTAATCATCAGGGTAGCAAAGGTATTTCCACAGCTTAACACTCATGCATAATTTACCTTCAGCACAGTAACGTGAGACCATTACAAAGCGTGTGCAGAACCAGGGACTGCTGCACCCGACAGCGAACAGTCCAACACATTTATTCAGGCACCCCTCACGTGCGCGTGCGCATGCGCCGTGCGTCTCGTGAGGTGTGGATGTTGGCTGTCAGTTCCCCCTGCTCCTCTGCGGTTCATCGTGTAATGACCCAGCGGGGTCATGTGACGTCACGGCATGGCAACGTGACCCCACGGGGTCATTTTACACGAGTTAAAGTAGCATAAACATGACATTAAAGTTTGTTAAAAAGATTAAAAATTGAATAAAAATGAACACAAATGAAGTGATCACATATACCCTATATAATACAACAAAAATACTGTGTGTAAAATAGAATCAAACATTGTAATAAAGTGACACGTAAACACACCTCTGACCCCTCTGCCATTTTAATCCTACAACACACTGTCCTGTCTGAGAGCTGGTAAAATACATACTGTACTCAGGTACTGTACTTAAGCCCTCCAGATCAGTTGTTAAAAGCCTCAGGTTTTCAACACTAGGAAAAGGCATACTGAAGACCCCTGGCAGGTAGAAATGGCGGAAACTTCAACCAAACGTAAGAGGTTTACTGTCCAAGAAAAAATTGCTGCACTTGACAGAATAAAATCTGGAGTCACGCAAACCAAAGTGGCTAGAGACCTAGGACTGAATGAGTCTACAGTTCGCGGATGGAAAAAGGAGGAGGAGAAACTTCGTGATGCAGTTAAATCCATAGAAACAGACGATGGACTGAAGCGTAATCGTTTGCGTGAACCTAAAGACAGCCAGTTGGATAAAGCTGTTTTTCAGTGGTTTGTCCAAGAAAGATCCGAAGGCATACCTCTGTCTGGACCCCATCTGCAAACGCAAGACAAAAAGTTTCACAGCCAACTTCACGGCAATGCTTCAACCTCCTTCGCGGCAAGTAGTGGATGGCTAGATCGCTGAATGAGTCTACAGTTTGCGGATGGAAAAAGGAGGAGGAGAAACTTCGTGATGCAGTTAAATCCATAGAAACAGACGATGGACTGAAGCGTAATCGTTTGCGTGCACCTAAAGACAGCCAGTTGGATAAAGCTGTTTTTCAGTGGTTTGTCCAAGAAAGATCCGAAGGCATACCTCTGTCTGGACCCCATCTGCAAACGCAAGACAAAAAGTTTCACAGCCAACTTCACGGCAATGCTTCAACCTCCTTCGCGGCAAGTAGTGGATGGCTAGATCGCTGAATGAGTCTACAGTTCGCGGATGGAAAAAGGAGGAGGAGAAACTTCGTGATGCAGTTAAATCCATAGAAACAGACGATGGACTGAAGCGTAATCGTTTGCGTGAACCTAAAGACAGCCAGTTGGATAAAGCTGTTTTTCAGTGGTTTGTCCAAGAAAGATCCGAAGGCATACCTCTGTCTGGACCCCATCTGCAAACGCAAGCCAAAAAGTTTCACAGCCAACTTCACGGCAATGCTTCAACCTCCTTCGCGGCAAGTAGTGGATGGCTAGATCGCTTTAAAAGGCGACATGGAATAATTAAAACCGCTATATCAGGAGAGATACGGTCAGCTGACGATGAAGCTGCATGCACGTACCCTGCCCAACTTCAACAGATAATTGAAGATGGTGGCTATACCGCAGAACAGGTTTATAACTGCGATGAGACCGGACTGTGTTTCAAAATGCTACCGAATACCACTCTGGCCTGTAAGAATGACGACCAGCGTACACAAGGATTTAAACAAATGAAAGACAGAGTGACTGTACTTTTTTGTGTGAACTAAACTGGAAATCACAAACTGAACCACTTTGTATTGGCAAGTTTAAGTCGCCGCGGTGCTTCCCCCATGTGAACATGGGTACTATGCCTTTTGCGTATGACTTTAGCAGAAATGCCTGGATGACTGCCAGTATTTTCGAAAGGTGGTTTCATCAACAGTTTGTACCAGAGGTCCGTAAATACTTACGTCAACAAAGGCTGGATACAAAAGCTTTGTTGTTACTTGACAACTGCCCTTCACGTCCCCCGGCCGATAGCCTAATAAGCCGAGATGGAAAAATAAGGGTCAGCTACTTGCCCAAGAACACGACATCCAAAATACAGCCGCTTGAACAAGGCATTATTGCAACCTTTAAGATGAACTTTCGGAAAACAATGATACATCGAATAATCACAAGTGAAGATTCTGTTATATCATTTTTAAAGAAAATGAATCTAAAAGAAGTTTTTTATATTGGTGGCAAAGCTTGGGAAGCGGTCACACAAATGTGCATTGCAAAATGTTGGCGAAACATAACAGGTGCACGTCCTGTGCCGGCTGATGCCGAACTCGCCAGTGACAGTGAGGACGATGCTGATTTTGAGGGGTTTACGGAGGAAGAAGTCACCGCCGCAAATCTGTTACTTGCAAACTATGTGAACGAAGGCCTCACAGAACAGGAGATTACCAATGCCGAACGCGTCATGGAACCGTTCCTTGATACGGAAAGTGGGGCTACAATTGATTCTTGGGTCGATGGGGACAGCAGCTGTCCTACTCATGAACATATGACGGGCTCGGAAATCATTCAAAGCCTTACAAGTGAAAATACTGATCTGGATACTACAGAAGACGATGAGGATGAGGAACCAGAGCCGCCACCAAAGATCACAGAGGCGCTGGTGGAATTACAAACAGGACTTCAATTTCTAGAGTCAGAAAACGTCGATTCAATTACAATCTTACAATTAAAAAGAATCATTGAAATCGTCAAAAAGAAGAAAAGAGATGCACTGAAACAGACAACACTTGATAGGTTTTTTAAAGTGTAATCTCAAGCTGGTTTTATTACAGTATGTTCAGTACAGTATGTTTTTTGTTGTACAGTTGTTACATGAGCACAGAGTGCATTACACAGTTTTCACTTTAATTAGGAATTACAGCAGAGTTGTTAATGTTAAAACAGCAATGTACAGTAACTGGAAAGTTACATGTACTGTTTAAAAGCTGTTGCGAGTTCAGTAAGTGCTGTATCTACAGTGCATACTACAGTATATGTGTTTTTTGTGTGTTGAGCAAAAAGTTATTTAACGTTCAGTACTTTATTTACAGTACAGGCAGTCCTCGGTTATCCGACACAATGCGTTACTTAAAATGGCGTTGTAAAGCGAAACGTTGTAAAGCGAAACACATTTTCTCATAGGAACACTGTTTAAATGAAAGGTTCTGTTCCTGAAGGCATTTTTAATGCTAAAATACACCAAATATTTTATGCAGGCAATAAGATATGCAGCACACACATAAATTATATAGTGTATATACTGTATTATATATATAATATAACATAATAAATAATATATTATACTATATAATATTATATATACAGGTAAACCCCGTTATAACGCGCCTCGTTATACCGCGATTCGGTTATAACGCGGTTTTCCCGTGGCTCCCGTTTAAAAAAAAATTAATTTAAATTTTTTTTTTCACACTGCACACACTGCACACACTGCACACACTGCACACACTGCACACACTGCACACACTCTCACTGCACACACTGCACACACACTGCTCATTGCTCATACTGCACACTGCACACAGCACACACTCTCACTGCACACCCTGCTCATTGCTCACACTGCACACTGCACACACACTGCTCATTGCTCACACTGCACACACTGCACACACACTGCTCATTGCTCACACTGACACACACACTACACACACACTGCTCGTTGCTCACACTGCACACAGCACACACTCTCACTGCACACACTGCTCATTGCTCACACTGCACACTGCACACACACTGCTCATTGCTCACACTGCACACACTGCACAAACACTGCTCATTGCTCACACTGCACACACACTGCTCATTGCTCACACTGAAACACACTGCACACACACTGCTCATTGCTCACACTGACACACACTGCACACTGCACACACACTGCTCATTGCTCACACTGCACACAGCACACACACTGCTCATTGCTCACACTGCACACTGCACACACACTGCTCATTGCTCACACTGCACACACAGCACACACTCTCACTGCACACACAGCCCAAGACCCACACACAGACCCAGCAGCTGCACTATACACACTAGTAATGGTACTGCATATCCCTGTGTGTCACGTTCTTTAAAGTTAGACCAGAGGGACATCAGTGCTCCCATCTCCTTCACCGCAGGCTGTCACGCGGTGACAGGGGGAAGCGGGGACCGGAGGGACATCAGCGCTCCCATCTCCTTCCCCGCGGGCTGTCACGCGGTGACAGGGTGAAGCGGGGACCGGAGGGACATCAGCGCTCCCATCTCCTTCCCCGCGGGCTGTCACGTGGTGACAGGGGGAAGCGGGGAACAGAGGGACATCAGCGCTCTCATCTCCTTCCCCGCGGGCTGTCACGTGGTGACAGGGGGAAGCGGGGAACGGAGGGACATCAGCGCTCCCATCTCCTTCCCCGCGGGCTGTCACGTGGTGACAGGGGGGATGCGGCGGCCATTTTTTTCCCCGCGACCCCGTTACTAACGCGGTGGTCTCGGGGTGGACCCCGAGGACCGCGTTATAACGGGGTTTACCTGTATATACGCTCTTACGACGCTTTGCAACGTTGTTTATGTGAATGTGTATATATATATACACACATACACAACGTTGCAAAGCATCGTAAGAGCGTTGGATAAGCCATTTTGGCGTTGTAAAAATGAATATAGGTATGCATTGCACAGCGTTGGATAAGCCATTCGTTGTAAAGCGAAGCGTTGTAAAACGAGGACTGCCTGTACAGTATTTATGAGAAATGAACAACACGACAATTGGTGTTTTAAATACAGTACTTTATTGTACAATGCATCAATAAAAGTGTTAATACTGTACGATTGTGCATTTTCTGTATTTTTAATTCTACTGGTGATGTTTAAACACACACCGACACACACTTACACACACTTACACACACTTGCACACACTTGCACACACTTGCACACATTTATACACTTACACACACTTACACACATTTATACACTTACACACACTTACACACACTTACACACACTTACATACACTTACACACACTTATACACTTACATACACACAGCACACACTCTCACTGCACACACTGCTCACACTGCTCACTGCACATACTGCTCACAGCACACACACACACACACACACCCCCATATACACACACACACCCACACCCATATATAGACACACACACATATACACACACACAGTTTCTCTCCCATATACTGTATACTGTACATACACACACACACTCTCTCACTCTACACAGACGGGGGGAGGTCGGAACAGAGGAAAGACCGCGACCAGCACCACCACCCGCTCCCCCCCCTCCTCCCGCGCAGGCAGAGGGGACAGCGGTGGGGAGAAGATAAGTGGTAGTTCGGTAGTAGAACATCTTGCTCCCACCGGTACTGTCAACAGTTGACAGTGACATTGGACTTGGGTGCAGGCTACATTTAATTAACTCCTTCGCTGCCATCTCCTGTCCCGCGGGCTGTCACGCGGAGACAGGGGGAAGCGGGGCCCGGAGGGACATCCCCGCTCCCATCTCCTTCCCCGCGGGCTGTCACGCAGTGACAGGGGGAAGCGGGGACCGGAGGGACATCCCCGCTCCCATCTCCTGCCCCGCGGGCTGTCACGCGGTGACAGGGGGAAGCGGGGACCAGAGGGGCATCCCCGCTCCCATCTCCTGTCCCGCGGGGTGAAGGGTGCTGCTGGGGGGGAGAGGGTGATGATGCGCCGATGCGGCGGCCATTTTTATTCCCCGAGACCCCGTTACTAACGCGGTGGTCTCGGGGTGGACCCCGAGGACCGCGTTATAACGGGGTTTACCTGTAGTTATATTAATATGCAGCAATATAAACAATACTAGATACAATTTATTATATACTGTAGTTATATAAATATACCGAAATAACTATAAAATTAGATAGATCTATACTATATAGTTATATTAATATGCAGCAATATAAACAATAATAGATATACTGTATTATATACTGTAGTTATATAAATATACCGAAATAACTATAAAATTAGATAGATCTATACTATGTAGTTATATTAATATGCAGCAATATAAACAATAATAGATAGATATACTGTACTGCATTATATAGTTATATAAATATACTTACGCGTTAGTTACCGTTGGTGTCCTCGTGCGTTGTTTGGTTTTTCCATGTGCATGATAGCACACGGTGGTTGATGGCACAACGAGGCCAGAAGCAGCTAACCAGCGTTGGATATCTGCAATTCGGTGTCCGCTCGTGTACATCTCCTTAATTCTCATGCTGAGCTCCTTTGAAATCTTTTTAACAGGCATTGCTGCGAGTAGAAAGAAATACAAGCACAAGAATGTATTTTCGATATTTAGTCGATGTGTATTCAATGTGCAGTGAATACACAAAATGGATGGTGTATTTATACGTTAATGACTCACATTTGAGTATGCCCACTTTTAACACCTGTACCTTGTCGCCATGCATAAAAGGTTACACACTGCATAGCCCACCACTCGATGATCTTTATTTGAACTTGCCCTTGTCCAGATACTGCATTGTGCCATCTGCTTCCATGGATCAACCCCGATTCTACGGACGCAGGAAGCCACTCGCCTCTGCCGTGCCTATCACACTGAAAAAGCGAAAGGCGGCAGCCGTTTCCAAGCCAAGGCCAAAGCGACAGGCTAAGGCTAATAAAGAAAAACTTCTGCTGACCCCAAAGGCTAAGGATTTTAATACACGTAAGCCTTATTATGTCAAGAAGAAATTCGGTGATGTACACTCAAGGCAAAACAAATGGCAGCCAACCCATCGAACCCGCAGGCCACTTCCTCGATTATGCTTTGACGTCTCTGCCACTGCTCTCCCGGAAATCTACAGCGCATCTTCTCCACTACTCGTCCACGACGCTGCTGCCGCTCTCCCGGAAACCCACAGCCCATTTTCTCCACTTCTCTTTGACGACGCTGCCGCTGGTCTCCCGGAAATCCACGGGTCACTTTCTCCATTACGCTTAGACGACTCTGCTGCTTCTCGCCCGGAAATCCACAGGTCACCTCCTCCATCCTTCTTCGACGACGCTGCCGCTTCTCTCCAGGGAACCCCCTGTGACGGGGAAGGAAGGGGTTAAACTTATTTGCTATGCATTACTGTGTTTGCCCTGTCCCAGCCATTTTTATCCCCCATTTGCAGGCCATTCCCTACCTGCAAGGGTAAAAGGCAAGATGCATTGCTTACCATACCCTCTAACCAACACATGATGGCAGATCTTAAATGTAAGGCAGGAGGTATTTTTTGTAAGTCCAAGCAGGAATTACTTGGACATCCAGCTGTGATATGGGTCAATGAGCAGGGGCTATTTTTATGACCAAGCCTCAAAGGGCTCCCAATGGGCTGTAGTTATTTTTATGACGGAGCCTCAAAAGGCTCTTACAGATTTAGAGTCCCCCTGTCTAAAAGAGTGTCAGTTATGAAAAGACCCAGAGACCCATAATGTATATAATACTGGCATACTGATGCACAGCAGATGTCAGGCTAGTGACATTTATTGGTCAAAAATCAGACGGAGCGGCACCAAGTTATGGGTGTAGCCCAGGTATGCTAAGTGGCATGGGCGTCACCCTGACCCATGCGCCCTGCCCACTGGACAGCCCTTTTGACCGGTCTTATGAATTGTGGGTAACTTGGCTATTCGTGGGTTTTTTTGTTCCCACGAGGGGATTGGATCCACATGTTAAATATAGCTTTGGCCAGTCTATAACTGTGGCTCCCCAGGTATCCCCAGTGTGATTCCTGAATTTTGATCCATGATGTAAAGATGCAAGACTTTGTTCCAGCACAGCAGCAACCAGTCCAGGAGTGAAGGGGTTAATAACAACATAACCACAGGACTTTTAAAACCAAGGTTGCATTTCTGGCGCTTGCAAGCAAAGGACAATTTCTTTCCTTCCAAGGACAATTTATTTCGTTCCCTTATCCCAGTGAGTGTTGTTTTCAGTGTATTCTGCAGATGTCGTGTGTTTGTCTATTAAGGAAATAAATCACAATTTATTTTGCAACTTGTTCTGTTCAATCAAGTACCCAGAAATATAAATATGTTGATAAAAGTTGGTGTCATCGTGACACCCCCATCTCATCCTCCGTAGCACCCATCCACCCAGATGTCCACAGCACCCCATGCACAAGAACCAGCTCGTTAGACCACATGCTGAATGGGTTAAGTGTCGATATCGCCGGGAACTCTACTATGCTGGTAAAGATAGATCTTCTTTTAGAGACCATGCTAAATATTGATCAATGGATGGAGAAGATGGATCAACAGATGGAGAATATGGATCAACGGATGGAGAAGATGGATCGACGGATGGAGAAGATGGATCAACGGATGGAGAAGATGGATCAATGGATGGAGAAGATAGAGACTGACATAGCGGGGATACATAATTTGCTCGGTGTTCATGCCCCTGTATCCCCAATGCCGGAGCAGGATTGTGGCATGGATGTGATGAATGGGACCTTCGACCACCTTCCAACACCAAACGCACCCCCTCCACCAGAAGAATTTGTGTACATGTATGCTGTTGACGAGGAGGATAACATGACAACCCCATCAAGACCACGCCAGGAGACAACACGGCGACCAAGACAGGAGGAAAGCTTCCTCCAAGACAACCTACCCTCGCCCGCCGCCACAAGCACACCTGCTCCCAGAAGTACACCCGCTCCCAGAATCCAACCTACATACGCTTGCATCGATACGGTGCCCGACATCATCCTGCGCGAGCTGCCACCGGCACTCAGGGAGAAATATAGGGTGATGAGTGCTGGTTTACCCCAGAAGTATGGCATGTTAATTTTTAAGCACACCGTGTCCTACTTCGTGTACTGCGGGTGGGCCAAAAATGTAAACTACGAAGGAAATCGTGAAAAAAGGGCGCTTCCTGAAAATTTAAGAAGGACTATTGTGGAGGAATTGCGGCGCTGTTTTTCAATTTCAGATCCTTTAATGAAAACCGTTCGAGACTCCATTAATGGCATTTTGCGTCATACACGGCATCGGCCCTGGAAGGACAATCTGGTGGGGATCGAATTTGCATGACTGTTCAAATGTTGTTTAATTTTAGACTTGTTGCTTGTTTTTAAATTATATTAATAAAGAAATGTTTTTACTTGCACAAGACCTGCGCGGTTCCAGTCCTCGATGGCCGCGAACAGGCCCGGTTTTCAAGGTTATCCTGAGGGCCAGGCCTGTTTGCGGCCCTCTAGGACTGGAGTTGTGCAGGCCTGACTTACTGTACTGTACACCATCCTACTGTAAATGTTTTGACTTTATGTACTTAAATTAAGGAGATGTTGCGTGTTTTAACTTGTATTAATAAAGAAATGTTTTTACTAACACCATACTGTTGTGCTGTAAATGTTTTGACTTTCTGTACATAAATGTTTTCACTAGCAGTAAACCATAAACCTGTTAATGTTTTGAATTGCTGTACACTTTAAATGTTTTTAAATTGTATTTGTAAATAAATGTTTTTGTACTTACTCCACCAATAAAAGAAAATGTTGATTTGTTTTAAATTGTTCCATTGTCTCATTTTATACTGTAACAAAATACAGTGTTTCTAGAACATACAGTACTGTCCAGGCATACTGTACAGTACTGTACTGTATACTGTAGGCATGCTCAGTACTGTACATCACAAAAGTATTAAAACAATACATTCTATACGGGTATAGAATACATATATGTACTGGAATACATGTAGAATAAATGCATACTTTTTATTTTTCGGGTTTATTATACAGTATATATATATATAAAAAAGTATTGTATACGGTCTGAAAACAACAGCATACTGTTTCAGGTTTTCTATGAAGCTCTCAGTTACAGTATTCTATCCTAATCAATAACAACGGCCACTAAACTGTAGACTCCGGTACGTGGTTTTTAAAATCCGATTCAGCAATGTGCAGGCATTGTTACACAAAGCGATATTATCCATCGAAATCCCTCCATTTGCCGTTTTCCGCATGAGATGACAAAGTTTTCTTTTCTGAGTGTAACCCTTCCCCCCCCCCCCCAGTCTCTAAGGGAGTGTGAGGGATGCATGGGGGTTGGTTACTGGTGTGGTGGTGCGTACCTGTGAGGAACAGGAGGGCCTGAGCTTCCCGCGATGTTGTGGGGGAGCCAGGACCGGGCTTCTGGGGTGGTAGCCTCCATATTATCTCAGGGTGCAGCTCCTCCATCTTCTATACTCCCAGGGTAATGGGATTGGACCGGTATAGAAGAACCCCTCGGGTCCCAGGGTTATACTCTCCAAATCACACACAGTCTTTACGGGTGCAGAACAGTCTCTTTATTTGACAAGGCAACGATATCCCAACGATACGGCTTTCAGCAGCCACAACACAATCGCCAGGGCCAAGTACAACCTGCTCAGCTCCCCACGACCTCCTCCTCTCCTTCCCTCCAAGTCACTCGGCCGACAGGATGGTCTGAGCTAGGGCGGCAATACCCCGTGGCCCACCTCTGAGGTTATTCTCGGGGTGGGTCTTGCTTTCTATTCCCATCACCCCTGGCAGTGGGGTGAGGGCATTGGTCCACCAGTCTATGATTCTATCAGCTCTATTTACAGACGCTGATCGGTTTGGTTCCTCTCGCTCTCAAACGGCGTGCTGCGCCGGGGAGCCCGTAGCCTCCCGATACTCCTCGGACCGTTCCGCAGGATTCGTGGCTTACGGCCTAATACTCAGCAGCTGTAGACCCTTGGTCTCTCTGCTCGCTCGAACTCTTCATTAAAGGACCATCAGTCAGAAAGGAACATGGCACACAGCAAGCACGAAGAACAACCGCCACTCGTCGGAGTGGGCTGCTAAATAAAGCGCTAGCCCCTCCCCTCGTGGTGTCAGCAGAACCTCCCTCTTGCTCACGCCTGCAGCAGAGTCCAGGCCTGCGTCCACCAGTCAGGTTAGAGCTATGAAGGGGGAAAACCCATAATGATTACTGGCGCCTGATCTTAACAGGTCTTACCACAGTAGAAGGAAGATAGGTATAGCCTGAGCTGTTTACAGGGGGCTACACTCTCCCTATGGTGGAATCCAATGGTCCCCACTTGGACCTATCTTTTAGCAGTACCATCCTGCGGCAAACCACCTAGGAAACAGCACACATAACCATATAATACATGCATAATGAGGTAGAAATTGTACATACAATCCGGGTACTCCCAACATGGAGAACCCTACAGATAGTGCCTTGGATCAGGCTTCCTTACCCGTCGGCCATTGTGGTCAGTGACAGTCACTGCGAACAACTGAACCGCCCCATGCTCAGGCCGGTAGGTGACACCATGCATATAAATACACCTCCCGATGCTCCATATACGCACTAGCTCACTAATCTTATCTTCATTGTGATACCCCGCCCGACCGTACTTGGTCCGCAGGTACTCTTGAACTGCCTCCCTAAGCCAACTGTCTCGGTTATCCTCAACCTCTCTCATGATGGGCTCTGGCACGTAGGGATATTCATAACCGTGCGACTGCCGGTATCTAGCGACTATGGCCCGTTCAGCTCGACTTAGCTTGGTAAGCGTACGCTGCGCTGCCCTGCTTGGCAGTACCCAAAACAATGGTTCCTCGGGGGCTACTTCATCATACAGTATACTGGGGCCTTGAGGTACAATACGTTTCTGTTCTATCTCCTTCAACCGGTGATCCAACTCATCCCCCATCTCCTGCGGAGTGAAAGAACCAGCCGCCCACCAGTGGTCTACTACGTCGTTCTTAATCAACAAGAATCGCATACGATCCATCCCTTCGTGGTAACCGGTGAACAAAGGTGCCCACCATTTATCGCGGTGCTCGTACTCAGCGGCCTGACTAGTGCGCTCTGCATCAGAATCTACCTGTGATGATACCCCGGATGTACCCGCATCAGTAGATCGCGAGCAGTCTCTCCTTCCCTTGGCATTATAATATCTTGTGGGGTTCATCTTGGACAACACTGGACTAGTAGACCCAGCCTCTGCTGGAGTAGGCGGCCCACGGGCTTTCCCGCTAGCTGTAGGACAAAATGGTACAGGGTTAGGCACAGGTATTACGCTTGAATACGGTATCTCTCCTTCAGAGCCCTCCTCACTCAACTCCCAATCCCGCAAGTCCTTGGAATATTTGGGGTTTTTACATAATTTATCCCTGGTAGGTCCCGGTGGCACCGCTCGTGATGGGGCAGGGGCAGTGTCCGGGGCAGGGGGGCTAAGGGCCTGGGTAGGGGAAACATCCAGAGGATTGTCCAGCAAACGGGTAACACCCCGCCCAATTAACTTTTTCTTAGCGGCACTCCCTCTCAGGCTTTGGGTCTCTCGGGAGGGGCCTCGACTCTGTAGGATAGCCCTGGCCATGGCAAAGGCTCTCTGTTGCGAGGAGAACATTCCCTCAGGACTGGTCTTTCGTTCAGTGGAACCGGAGCTGATGTTATCCGAATAGCCTGCAGAGCTCCCATCCGTCCCGGGGTCACGCACCGGCCGTGCGTCGAGGACTGGCGGGGGCGGCGGTGACACCTCCGGTACACAATCGAACAAGTAGGCCTCAAGCCTCTCTTTCTCGTTCACCGTGAAGGCGGTCTGTGCCTGGCGGGAGTAAGGGGGTGGTTGGGTCTCCTTACCACTCCGCTGCTTTTTGACGACATCTGGTTCCGCTAGGATCGTCTCGGTCACCGTTGCACTGGGAGTCACCACGGCGGTGGGACTCGTACGGGCCTCCGGCCGCACCAGTGTTCGCCGTCGGAGGGTCCCCGGACTTGTCTGTTCTCTTTTGATGCCTTTGAGGAGGTTCGCCGGTAGGCGCATCGCCACCGAAGTTACACCCATCTCTTCCTCCTCCGATGAAATCACGATCGGTTCCTCCGCTGGAGAGTCACCTGTCCTCGTTTGGGTACCTCCACCGTGGTTGCGCTTGTCGGAGTGGTCAGCTTGCTTAGTTCAATAACTAACTGAGCCCTAGTTCCTCCCGATATGGTATAACGGGGACCCAGGGCAGTCTTTTCTTTGTCATCCGCCAACTCCGTCAAAGTTCCTGGAGAGGCACCCCGTGGCGTGCCGAACAAATCCCGCGGCTCGGTTGGCCACAAGTAAAACGTGCCACACTTGGCACATCGGGCCTTGGTACTCGCCGGGCAGTCCGCAGTGCACACACAAGCACCGGACATATTCCTGCTCCGCTACGGCCACGACCAGTAGGTCTCCAGGTACTTGGTGAATAGAGGTGTTTATTTCTGACATAGTTCGTTCAGAGGGACGACAACACAAGTTTCTAGCTCCTTGCTCCTTGAGTGCCAGACAGAATCACGCTCCTCACTCAGGTTTCCGGTCCCTCCCTTCGCGGGGGAGGACCTTTCTGATTGGTTCTGGGTGGACCCCCTCCCTCTGGTGGAATCCAGAGGCGCGGTCTTTTCCTTGTTAGCATGACGTGGCCTTTCGGCTTTCGTGCCACTCAGCTCCTCCTGCAAGGATAAATAAAGAATAAGTGCGCAACCCAAAATCCACCTTATAAGATTGTGTTCCACTATACTTTGTGTTATAGTGCACCTAAAAATAACCTTAATACAATGTGCAAAAAAGGTGTTACTCTACTGTGAGAGTGTGTGATCAAACCATATATTCGTTGTGGCGTATGCTGCTGAATCATGGAGTGGCTCGGCACTCTACTAACTAAGAAAAAACAAAAGAAAAGCGCAAAACGCAAATAGTTAAGCAAATTAAATACAATTGTATTGTGTTAAAATGGTAAGTATTAGGCGTACATTAGTGTAAAACAATTAGAGCATTTCTGTGCAACATTAGCACAATGTTACCACATAGTAGTCATCTGGATGGGAAGATATAGCCCACTGGTGCAGCAGCTGTCTTTTGTATGATGTCAGCGGCGTCTCTCACTCCCTTGAGACCCTCGCGATCGGCAGCTGCAGCCCTTGAGCTGTTCGGGTTACTCCACTGGCTGTGGCGTCTGTGGAACTCGTGGTCACAGGTACTGCAGTCTTTACGCCCGTAATGCACGCCTGGGGTTTCCCTCTGCAACCGGATCACCGGATCACCGGATCACCAACAAGTCCACGTGGTGTATAGTTCCGGCGCTCACGCACTTCTGTGACGTCACAGGTGCCGCGCCGAATAATTACGGGTATGCTGGCTCCAAGTCCAATGCCGCAATAAATAATACTGATAAAAGTACTGTGTAGTGGCTAGATAAAGGTACCAACAGCTAAATAATAATCCAACGCGTTTCGAAGCTAGGAATGCTTCTTCATCAGGGATCTCCTGCAAGGAATCTGGGTTTGGCGCCAGACTCTTGCACATTTCCCGCCACAACTGTCTCACAGTCCTTTTGCAAATCTCACGTGCTTGCTCCAGGTTCGGCGGGAACAACCATTTTAGCTCGCCTCTCCGCGGAGAACATGTAGGGATGGCCGCCATACTGGATACTACCTCCAAATGTACCTGTGCCCTACTCTCCATGTCTAACTGGTATCTCGTACCTAGACCATGTTTTCCCTCCAAACGTGCACTCTGCATCTTCATACTGTCTGTGGCCCACTAAAATGAGGTGGCTGGTACCCCAGGCTCAGCTGAACTTCTCTCCTATGCGCTGTACTCCCCATATCTACTTGCAAGTGCTCGGTGGTGTGGGTGATATTTAAGATACCTCTCCTCTAGGTACGGGTGTCTCCTGCTTTTGGCCGCTATTGCGGGCCCCGGGCTATGGTCCCTGGTCTGGTTACCAGGCTGACCCCCCAGTGACTCACGCTACCCGCCTCAAGGGACTTAATCAGCTCCAACTATCCACCCCACAGTAACGCGGCCATGGGCCATGGTCCCCGGATTGGTTACCGCTATGACCCCCCCAGTTGCCTCACGCTACCTCCTTAATATCACTTGCCGGGAGAGTGCATCTTAGTCTGTCTGGTTCCGCCTCGCTATAAGCCGGTCCTGTTCTGATAGATATCGATCTCAGCAGCGCCTCCAAATGTAACCCTGCTTCCTATCACTTGGCAAGCGGTTACTCTGTGCTGTGTTACCTGCTGACTCACAGGGCCTGAGCCTCTGCCACGGAGAGCCCGGGGTGCATACAACACATATATATATTTAGGTTCGGTGCAGCGCCTCCACCTGCGACAGATCCCGCCAAAGGGTGAGTTGGTCTTCGCAGGACCTCTATACAAGAATTTCTCTCACACAACCAGGAATAGGATATTCCGCGCTCGTGCTGCAGAAGTGATAGTTGGAATAATCCCTGTGCTGCACGTGCATGGAGCGTCTCCCCAGAGGCTCCCACTTCAGAGGTGATCCCCCCTCAAGAGGGGGGAGGACACCCTGAGAAACAAAGAAAGAAAATTGCACAGAAGCGCACAAGGGATGGAGTTAATAACAGTATTTTAATAAAACAAACACATAAATGGCTGAGAGGATCCAACCCCTTCTCAGCTCAAAAAGTAAAAGTTAAATGCCCAGAAATTAAAGCCATACATATGGTCTCTTAACATAAATGTCTAGGAAAAATACATCACATACAACAAAAAACATTCAATGTAA
This sequence comes from Ascaphus truei, assembly GCF_040206685.1. Lineage (NCBI taxonomy): Eukaryota > Metazoa > Chordata > Amphibia > Anura > Ascaphidae > Ascaphus > Ascaphus truei. The sequence goes on along the minus strand of NC_134485.1, from coordinate 110,156,853 downwards.
AAGTGAACAAAGAAAGTACTAACAGCCCAAGGGGATTTGAATGAAAACCGCCATAGAGGACTAAATACCCGCTGACAGGGGGAGACGGACACTTACACTAGGGCAAAGGTGGGGGTCCACAGATGACCGCACAGGATCCGGATCGCGGCACCTGGGAAGATAAAACAGCCACCACTAGAGCCTCAGGCAGGCTCCGTCTCAGCCTCTCAGCAAACACGCGCAGGATGACCTGTCGTGACCTCTACGCGTTTCGCACCACGTGCTTCGTCAGGAGGTCACGTACAGCGTCATCCGCGCGTATTTATGGAAGAAAGGAAGTTAGTAAGGACAGCCCCTTCAGACGCCAAATCCAACGCCCTTAAATGGGCAGCTGAATACTTAAAGTGATGCTACCTCTTTCCCTGACAGTGTCACATGTGTGATAGTCACGTGATACAGGTCTACCAGAGTGTATACAAAACGGGAACTGTAACACAGCTATATCAGCACTGCCAAAGACCATCACTAAGTATACAGACAGAAAATGAATAAGAACACACAAATACCAATATATATATTAATTAAACATAATTAACATTCATTATGTTTAATTAATATATATATTGGCATTTGTGTGTTCTTATTCATTTTCTGTCTGTATACTTAGTGATGGTCTTTGGCAGTGCTGATATAGCTGTGTTACAGTTCCCGTTTTGTATACACTCTGGTAGACCTGTATCACGTGACTATCGCACATGTGACACTGTCAGGGAAAGAGGTAGCATCACTTTAAGTATTCAGCTGCCCATTTAAGGGCGTTGGATTTGGCGTCTGAAGGGGCTGTCCTTACTAACTCCCTTTCTTCCATAAATACGCGCGGATGACGCTGTACGTGACCTCCTGACGAAGCACGTGGTGCGAAACGCGTAGAGGTCACGACAGGTCATCCTGCGCGTGTTTGCTGAGAGGCTGAGACGGAGCCTGCCTGAGGCTCTAGTGGTGGCTGTTTTATCTTCCCAGGTGCCGCGATCCGGATCCTGTGCGGTCATCTGTGGACCCCCACCTTTGCCCTAGTGTAAGTGTCCGTCTCCCCCTGTCAGCGGGTATTTAGTCCTCTATGGCGGTTTTCATTCAAATCTCCTTGGGCTGTTAGTACTTTCTTTGTTCACTTTTACATTGAATGTTTTTTGTTGTATGTGATGTATTTTTCCTAGACATTTATGTTAAGAGACCATATGTATGGCTTTAATTTCTGGGCATTTTACTTTTACTTTTTGAGCTGAGAAGGGGTTGGATCCTCTCAGCCATTTATGTGTTTGTTTTATTAAAATACTGTTATTAACTCCATCCCTTGTGCGCTTCTGTGCAATTTTCTTTCTTTGTTTCTCTCACACAACCATGTTATAAACCCAATATCGTTTACTGATACATCAACCTTTCGATAAAGTACATGCCATGACATTCCAGCACACTGGTACATAACATTTAACACGCCACGGAGGACGTACACATCATTGCGTCTCGGCAGACGCCAACAATAACTTGCGCCTCGGCGGACGCCAACAATAACTTGCGCCTCGGCGGACGCCAAACAGTACTTTCTCCCCAACCCGCCACCGGGTGTTCCCACCCCGTGTCCAAATACGTTAATCAGTTCTCGCGCTCCCAACGGCCGTGTGTATGTGTAGGGGTGACTGCGCAGCCACTAGGTCTTAGGTGATTGAACGGATAAAGTTGGTGCACTTGATGAAATACCTGCCGAGCACTCCGGTGCTCGGAACTGCCACGGTTCTTCAAAAAGAGTCTCTGAGGAGCACACGCTGCGATAAGGGCGCTTTTCCTCGACAGGGTAGTCCTGAACACAGCAATCGATTGGGGTAAGGTCCTTACTAAGGGTGTCCCTAACTCAGCTTGTCTCTACTGTGACTCAGGGCTAACTGGGCCGGTCACCTTGCCTGCACCTGGGGGTATCACCTCCCAGCGCAGTATCTCCGTCTCTCACTCTCCACGATCTGCCCCCACGTGCGCGCTACCACTGCCTATATCTCTGGAAACTCCTCCACCCATAGGCTAAACGTGCTCACCTGACCCTCCCCGCGGGGCTGCTGGGTCAAGGGACTGCTCCTTTCCCGCCAATATGTATCCTCCTCCTTTCGGGGGCTCTCGCAACTAATCCTTGCAAGCGCAATCTCTCATTACTCGGGGTGAATCGGGGGTCACGGCTACATGAGGAAAAACAAAAGTACAAGTTTTACTGTAATGGTCAGTCAGTCCCTTAAAGAAGTTCCCATAGTCAGTCCCACCAATAATTTTCTCGGGGGGCGTCTCCTGTTCACATGCGCATGATTGTGTAGAAAGCCAGTGCATCAGAAAAAACAAGTCCTGTTTGGCATAATAAACTGAGGTTTAGGATAAACTCCTTCAATGTAACCATATAGCATAACGAAGCCCTAATATGGTTAGGGGACTAGTAACTAATGCCAGCGGCACCATAAATAAATAGTACAGACCAACGTCCCATATATCAGAGAAAAAAGGGGTACAGCGACCCACAAAGTTAACTCACTCAGTTTCTCCTGGAGTATCCAATCTCAGAATCTTCATAGGCGTGCAATCTCCCAGGTGATGGCAGGAACAAGTAGAAAAATAAGGCAGTGCACTGCCCAAAGTAACAGAAGGAGGCTCACGGTTTTTAGCAACAAAATATAGATTAATTACATAAAAAGTGGACAAAAGGGTCCCCCCTAGGCCGCAGCAGGGATCCACCAACTAGTTTCAGGCAAAAATGCCCCTTATCAAGGTGTACAGAACAACCCAAAAAGCCCCAATTTATAATACAGCACTGATCGTGCTATCACGTGATGTCACGACCAATCAGAAAGCAGCACCTATTAGATTTGTCACATCAATACACTAAACTTTATAAGACCTCACATGTCTGCAAATACAAGGCAATGAGTATGGGCAAACAGGTAGTGCGCTCTGATTGGTGCACTGACTTCTGGAACAATTGTAACTTTATTAAACTGACATTTAAAAACGTCCATGACAACAAAAAAGGGGCTTCTTAAACCTTAGTGCAAAGATAAAAAACAACAAAATATAGAGAACAGACATTCTATATAAGGACTAATATCAACAATAAACTTAAAAAAAGAATATTAATAACAATTACAGCTTAAAATTAAAAACATAAACATATTTATAAAGTGCTATTAATCAAAATTGTGAGAGAGATAATAATACATTAACTCCCATGAGGAATTTTAACTATGTCCTAGATGGCATGATTATTAAAAATTGACAAAAATAGCACAGTTGCACACAGAACATTTGCAAGACCAGGAGGGCACAAGATAGATTCATACATAATTGTTAAATGTTACTTAATCATTTATCCCCTCTTTCCTTTAAGATTACTAAGCACATAGACCAGAAATTAACCCTAAAATAAAAAAAGAGAAGGGGAGAATCCCCTAAGTATGGAATCAACAATGGTCATATGTGATCTTAGGTTTATCCAAAGGGAAGGGAGAAAGGTCAACATTTGAATACTCCAAAGAACAATAAATACTTGAATGTGAAAAGATTAGGTATATGTTAATTTCACAAAGCAGGAACATGATGATTTCAAAAAACCAATAGTCTATTACAGAATATTATTAACTTTAGGAAAATCAATTACCTCAGAAAATGTCTATAACAGAAGATAACATATTTTTATCAAGTTTTTAGGAATTTTCTAGGAAGGTTCCCTAGTAGACATTTGGCAGATATTTCAACACTTAATTAGCAAGATTATTTAGAAAAAGCATTTAGTTAGCACGATTTTTAGCAAATTTTATAACCAATCTCTCAAACATTTTTTGGCAAATTTTTGGCCAATTTTCTAACCATTTATTTAACAAATTCTGCAACAGATGTTATAGTGAATCTCTAGCAAGATTAATAACAGAATTTTTAGCAAAATTTTTAGCACAAATTTTTTTAGCAAACATTTTTAGCAAGGTTTTTGCAAGATTGTTAGTAAGATTTTTAGCAAAAATTAGAGGAGATGTCCCAGGTCCCAATCTGTATTAAGTCCAAATGGAACCTGGGTTTTCAAAGTAAATATCCAAAACGCCTCTCTCTGATCAAACCTCTTGGTACGATTACCACCTCTCTCATGACACAAAACTGACTCAATCCCACAAACTTTGAGTAATCTACTATCTCCCTGTGGGCAGTGGGTACAGTGTAGTGGAACCGGATGATTGAGATCTTTTTTCTTAATGAGCCTCACATGCTCCATAATGCGTATTTTGAGGCTCCGTGTGGCCCGGCCCACGTACTGTTTCCCACACCCACAGGTGAGAAGGTAGATCACAAAAGAAGTCTTACAATTGATAAAATTGTGTATATTGAAAATTTCCTTAGTACATATACTCTGCAAGGTTTTGGTTGGGGATAACTGAGTGCAAATTTTACATGAACCACATCTATATGAGCCTATAGTTATAGGGTTCCTATTGTATGAGTGACCTGAGAACGAACTGGGGGAGAGTGAATTAGATATAGTTTTGGCCTTTTTGAAAACCAGTTTGGGTTTATGTGGCAGACTATGTCCCAAGACAGGATCAAGGAGCAATATGCTCCAATGTTTTTCCAGTATTTGTCTAACTTCTTGTGCCTGTCGACTGAACTGAGTAATAAATAAAGAGCTGTCTAGTTGTGATGTCTTTTTTGTTTTGTTTTTTAACAATTCTCTCCTTTCCATCATTTCAACTTCTCCCCTTGCTTTATTTAGATCAAGGGGGTCATGACCCCTGGCCAGGAATCTATTATATAAGTAATCTGATTGCCTATGGAAGTCAACATCATTTGAGCCGTTTCTTTTAAGTGTCATAAACTGCCCTTTGGTATTCCTTTTATGAGTGACATGGGGTGGCAGCTGTCTGCTCTTAGATAAGTGTTTCGTGAATTTTCCTTTCGAAAAATATCTGTGTGGATAGTCAAGGAGTGATCAATATATAATAATAAATCTAAATATTTAAGGTGATGGTGATCAAAAGAAAATGTGAACTTTAAACCATACTCATTATTAGTAAGTGAATAACATAGTGTTAGTATCACCTTCCCAAATAAAAAGAAGGTCGTCTATGAAACGACGATAAAAAACAATGTGATCCCTAAACGGGTTCCTATCTCCAAACATGTGGAACGACTCCCACCATCCCATGAATAAGTTTGCATAGGATGGGGCAAAGCTGGTACCCATAGCAGTTTCACGTGTTTGGAGATAGTAAACACCGTCAAACAAAAAATAATTGTGTGTTAATAAAAAGTGAATGGAATCCAAAATAAAACTCCCCTGTGCTGGTGATAAATCTGAAGTGTCCAAAAAATAACTTGAAGCTGCCATCCCCAGGTCATGTTTATTGATAGTATAAAGTGATGTGATATGACATCCATAGACAACGAGATGACCTTTCCCCCTTCCCTTTGGATAAACCTAAGATCACATATGACCATTATTGATTCCATACTTAGGGGATTCTCCCCTTCTCTTTTTTTATTTTAGGGTTAATTTCTGGTCTATGTGCTTAGTAATCTTAAAGGAAAGAGGGGATAAATGATTAAGTAAAATGTAACCATTATGTATGAATCTATCTTGTGTCCTCCTGGTCTTGCAAATGTTCTGTGTGCAACTGTGCTATTTTTGTCAATTTTTAATATTCATGCCATCTAGGACATAGTTAAAATTCCTCATGGGAGTTAATGTATTATTATCTCTCTCACAATTTTGATTAATAGCACTTTATACATATGTTTATGTTTTTAATTTTAAGCTGTAATTGTTATTAATATTCTTTTTTTAAGTTTATTATTAATGTTAGTCCTTATGTAGAATGTCTGTTCTCTATATTTTGTTGTTTTTTTATCTTTGCACTAAGGTTTAAGAAGCCTCTTTTTTGTTGTCATGGACGTTTTTAAATGTCAGTTTAATAAAGTTACAATTGTTCCAGAAGTCAGTGCACCAATCAGAGCGCACTACCTGTTTGCCCATATTCATTGGCTTGTATTTGCAGACATGTGAGGTCTAATAAAGTTTAGTGTATTGATGTGACACATCTAATAGGTGCTGCTTTCTGATTGGTCGTGACGTCAAGTGATAGCACGATCAGTGCTGTATTATAAATTGGGGCTTTTTGGGTTGTTCTGTACATCTTGATAAAGGGCATTTTTGCCTGAAACTAGTTGGTGGACCCCAGCTGCGGCCTAGGGGGGACACCTTTGACCACTTTTTATGTAATAAATCTATTTTTTGTTGCTAAAAACTGTGAGCCTCCTTCTGTCACTTTGGGCAGTGCACTGCCTTATTTTTCTACTTGTCACATGCGCATGAGCCTACTGTAGATGTGATAACACGCATATGCGTTTCAAGATGGTTCCAATGCGCATGCGCCTAGCTTTCCACCAATTGTGCAGTATCTACTGTAGAAGCTGCTCAGCCAATGATATTGCTTACAGGAGAATCGCTTGACTGTGCATTGATATTGATATTTCAAAAACAGAATAAAATACGGCAACATTACTCACCATAGACGTTGCCAATCAGCTGGCGCCGAGCCACTGCCAGTCCCGTATTCTTGATTATACACGTAGTTAACAAAGCAGGGGTTGGCTGCCGCTCTCCATAGATTGGAATAAAATATATTACTGGGAGAGAATTATAGGGTGCATACGGGATATATAGTCAAGTTAAGAGGGGTGGTGGGTCACAGAGGTGGCCTAAAAGATTCCTATTTGCACTCGCTAGACCAGTTAGTTAGGCTAGGAAAAATTCAATCCTTGGAGATAGCTCCATAGCCATACATGTACAATTATAAAATCATATTTATTAAACATATATACAAAAGACTTAATGTCTAAAATTCCACTATGTGGTTTCTGGAAACACAGAGAGAGCACCGGGGTAGTGCAGTGTAGCTATGAGAGTGATTCAAATTGTGGGAGACTGTTGTTTAGTATACTGTCGTATTGGTTCTGCTGATGTTCCCATCATAATCCCATATTAGTATCATAAAGGTATATAACCTGTGTAGTGGGTTGGGATCACAGCGTGGGAGGGTTACTAGGTAGTTATGGCTAATAGCCGTGTAAGGTGGGGCTATGTATTTCAGGGTAACGTCCCTATGTGTCAGGTGATATCTAGACAGGATAGTTTAGGGACCCCTATATACTGTCCCTCTACCTTCCTAGAGTAAGGTGCCTGGTGCGCCTGATGTATGCGCCCCACTAGGCAAAACCGATAGTAGTCTGGGCGTCACTACATATAGTATGGCTCCGTTTTTAGTTAGGAAGCCAGTGCTGTTATTGGTGCTGTCTAAATGCATGCACCAGTATGTCTGTAGCGCGCTCCCTTTAGCTGTTCATACGACCTGTCAGCCTGAAAAATCTCTCAGCTTCCCACTTTGTGTTCCTCCGCGACTCCAGATGACATCACCGGAAGTGCGTCATCACGTACCAACGCACGTTTCACGCTCGTAGGCGCTTCGTCAGGGTAATGGGAGTGACGTCACTAGTCTCCTCCCTACTCTAAATACTGGTTGGTTGGGGGCGTGTAGCATCTCCCAACCAATCCCAGGGTTGTATGGATAGGAGGACAGCTGTAAATAATCCCCGTTAAGGGGTATGTATAATGTGCGTCCGGCTATCAGTGATTCATGTTACCTTGGTAACGTATCCGAATCAGTGCATGGAGTGTTGTGTACTCTCATAAGGGGCAGAAATGATTGTACATAATCAGCACAGGATGTATAGCGCGTGTGATATGGCAAAGTCATATGAGGGGTGTATAAATACTGCGAATTGGTCTGCCTTTGATATCAGTTTGAATGAATGTATATGGTATGGGGTAGTCCAAGATATTATTGATCATCGTCTAGGATGATTGTCAGCAATGGGTACCTCAGATAGTGTTTCTTTATCTTACATCCAGGTATATGTGTGTGAGGTGTAGGAGTGTTAGCTTCTGCTAAGGTCCGCCTCTAAAGTCAATACGGACTTAGAGGAGTTTAGGACTCTATTTAACTGCCCATTGTCTTGTTCTCTCATTGTTCGTATCTTGGGAGTGGATGTAAGAACCCCATCCCTATATGGTCAAAGAATATATTGGATCCGTGGTCTCTACAGATTATCCCCATCATTCTGGGGGGTAGGGGTTGGTACACGGTGTTGTTGATCATCATCTCGGTTGGTCCTCTGCAATGTATTTATATACTTCAGTTAGTGGTTGTTATTGAGTACCTTATACCTAGGTATGTATATGTAAGGTATAGGAATGTACATTGGTACTAAGGTCCGCCTCTAAAGTCAATACGAACTTACAGAGTTTAGGACTCTATTTAACTGCCCATTGTCTTGTTCACTCATTATTGATGTCTTGGGAATGGATGCAGGGACCCCATCTCTGTGTAGTAAAGGTATGTTGGGTCAGTGGTTAATTACTGATTTACCCCCTCATCTTGGTTCCCTTGTCTGATCTCGTTGGTCTTTGCTTGACCTGTCACTAGGTGTCATTTATCACAGAGGCCCCATTACCATATCTTCATGTTTAACTATCACGGTGGCAGTCAAGGTATAATCCTTACAGGAATGCTGAATAGATATAGCCCTCGTTTAGGCCTCCTGGGGTCAGAGTCTGCAGTGTGAATATCCACTGACACTCACACTGCATAAGACGTCTGTCCCAGTTGCCCTTTCGCTGGCCCCAAGGTATATGCTCAATCCCACAGAAGGTGAGGAATTTGGGATCCCCATTGTGTTCGTTTAGAACATGGCAGGCGACGGGGGTGTCTTTCTTATTTCTGATGGACCCTAGATGTTCCAGGATCCTCACTTTAAGGGCCCTATGGGTCTTTCCTACATAGCGTGCCCCACACCTGCACGTGATGAGGTATACAACCCCTTCTGTCAGACAATTGATGTGGCTCTTTATGGTATAGTCACTGCTTACAGGTTTGCAGATGTTTCTAGTTACTTGCATAAAGGGACAGGCCTTGCACCGGCCACATGGGTATGACCCCATGGGTATCCTGTCTCCTAACCATGTCCTAGGTTTTGTGTCCTTGTAGTGACTATGTACTAGTCTGTCTTTTAAGTTACGTGCCCTCCTACATGTCATTGTTGGAGTGTCTTTGAGGACCTTTTTCAAGTCAACATCATTTGTTAGGATATGCCAGTATTTGCTAAATATCTTTCGCAGATCCTGCCACTGGTTATTATATGTCCCGATGTACCGTATGGTTTTGCCAGTCTGTGTTTGTGGATGTTGTCTGTCTACCAATAGCTGTGCTCGTGGTGTATTGATAGCCCGTTTTTTGGCTTTGCGTATGTTGTTTTTTGAGTAGCCTCGGTTGATAAATCTAGCAGTCATATCATCAGCTTGTTTATTGAATTCCTCTACAGTTGAACAGTTCCTTCTTAATCTAAGGAACTGTCCCGTAGGGATGTTGTGGATGATATGTTTCGGATGATGGCTCTCAGCCCTTAGAAGACTGTTAGTCGATGTTTCTTTCCTAAATATGGTTGTGGTGAGTTTCCCATCTTTCTGTTTACTGATTGTCAGGTCAAGGAAGTTCAGGGTTGTGTCGTCCATGTTTAGAGTAAGTCTTAGGTTGTGGTTATTGTCATTTAACTTCTCAATGAATTGTTTGAGGAGCGGTGGGGGGCCTTTCCATAGGAGGATGACGTCATCAATATAGCGCCCCCACCAGTCCACATACCTCGTGTATTCTTCCATGGCCTCGCTGAAGACCACTGTTTCCTCCCACCAGCCTAAATATAAATTGGCGTAGGTGGGGGCACATGTGGTCCCCATAGCGGTGCCCTGGATTTGGTGATAGAATCTTTTGTCAAAGATAAAGTAGTTTTTTGTGAGTACAAAATCCAATAACTGGATTACAAATTCATTGTGTTTTTTGAAGTTATTACCTCGTTGTTTAAGAAAGTGTGTTACAGCTTTCAATCCAACAACGTGAGGGATACTTGTGTAGAGTCCCTCAACGTCTAGACCTACAAGTAGTGTGTCTGCACTGACAACCACATCCTCAAGACGTAAAAGTACGTCTTTGGTATCCCTTAGGTACGACGGGCCACATACTGCTTCTGATTTGCATTTTTTAGGAGTAGGAGGCAGATACATCCAACCAGGCCGAGGAAGACAAGGAGGGGGAGGGGAGGTGTCACTAAGAGACAGAGAGATATGGGGATACCAACCCCAGATGCAACAGAGGAGGCCCTACAGAGGGAAGAAGAGAAGAAACAGGTAGTGAACCTATCTAACAAAGTGCTGACCACACTCCATATAGAAGTTCTATGCAAAGGCCTGTCTTTTTCTCCCACCAATGATATAGTCCCCTTCGAGTGCATAAAAGATCTTAATCTGTTCTCACGTAAACTCCTTCTACACAAGTTTTTTCAGAGAAGGAGACACAATTTTATACAGGGAACAATACTAGAAGACTTGACAGACGATGACCTAGACAATTTAGAGATGTTGAATGATTTAGAGGAAGTCTCCAGTAGACCGTATGGTGAGGGTCCATTCACAGACCTCAAGACACAATCCACTTTTACACCTCCCTCAGAGTCTTGCTCAAATGTGGATGTGTTCGTGAAACTGGTAACGACCGATATCCTACAGCTGAGTAAAACTAACCATAGACAAAACCTTACGCACCCACAACGCCTTGCACTAGCAGATCTGGAGAAAGACCCCTTGATCGAGATTAAACCCTCTGACAAGGGCGGCAACATAGTCCTTCTTAATAAGGAGGACTATGCGGCCGAATGTAAAAGACATTCTCGCTTGATCTGAGAGCAGTCTTTTACATTCGGCCGCATAGTCCTCCTTATTAAGAAGGACTATGTTGCCGCCCTTGTCAGAGGGTTTAATCTCGATCAAGGGGTCTTTCTCCAGATCTGCTAGTGCAAGGCGTTGTGGGTGCGTAAGGTTTTGTCTATGGTTAGTTTTACTCAGCTGTAGGATATCGGTCGTTACCAGTTTCACGAACACATCCACATTTGAGCAAGACTCTGAGGGAGGTGTAAAAGTGGATTGTGTCTTGAGGTCTGTGAATGGACCCTCACCATACGGTCTACTGGAGACTTCCTCTAAATCATTCAACATCTCTAAATTGTCTAGGTCATCGTCTGTCAAGTCTTCTAGTATTGTTCCCTGTATAAAATTGTGTCTCCTTCTCTGAAAAAACTTGTGTAGAAGGAGTTTACGTGAGAACAGATTAAGATCTTTTATGCACTCGAAGGGGACTATATCATTGGTGGGAGAAAAAGACAGGCCTTTGCATAGAACTTCTATATGGAGTGTGGTCAGCACTTTGTTAGATAGGTTCACTACCTGTTTCTTCTCTTCTTCCCTCTGTAGGGCCTCCTCTGTTGCATCTGGGGTTGGTATCCCCATATCTCTCTGTCTCTTAGTGACACCTCCCCTCCCCCTCCTTGTCTTCCTCGGCCTGGTTGGATGTATCTGCCTCCTACTCCTAAAAAATGCAAATCAGAAGCAGTATGTGGCCCGTCGTACCTAAGGGATACCAAAGACGTACTTTTACGTCTTGAGGATGTGGTTGTCAGTGCAGACACACTACTTGTAGGTCTAGACGTTGAGGGACTCTACACAAGTATCCCTCACGTTGTTGGATTGAAAGCTGTAACACACTTTCTTAAACAACGAGGTAATAACTTCAAAAAACACAATGAATTTGTAATCCAGTTATTGGATTTTGTACTCACAAAAAACTACTTTATCTTTGACAAAAGATTCTATCACCAAATCCAGGGCACCGCTATGGGGACCACATGTGCCCCCACCTACGCCAATTTATATTTAGGCTGGTGGGAGGAAACAGTGGTCTTCAGCGAGGCCATGGAAGAATACACGAGGTATGTGGACTGGTGGGGGCGCTATATTGATGACGTCATCCTCCTATGGAAAGGCCCCCCACCGCTCCTCAAACAATTCATTGAGAAGTTAAATGACAATAACCACAACCTAAGACTTACTCTAAACATGGACGACACAACCCTGAACTTCCTTGACCTGACAATCAGTAAACAGAAAGATGGGAAACTCACCACAACCATATTTAGGAAAGAAACATCGACTAACAGTCTTCTAAGGGCTGAGAGCCATCATCCGAAACATATCATCCACAACATCCCTACGGGACAGTTCCTTAGATTAAGAAGGAACTGTTCAACTGTAGAGGAATTCAATAAACAAGCTGATGATATGACTGCTAGATTTATCAACCGAGGCTACTCAAAAAACAACATACGCAAAGCCAAAAAACGGGCTATCAATACACCACGAGCACAGCTATTGGTAGACAGACAACATCCACAAACACAGACTGGCAAAACCATACGGTACATCGGGACATATAATAACCAGTGGCAGGATCTGCGAAAGATATTTAGCAAATACTGGCATATCCTAACAAATGATGTTGACTTGAAAAAGGTCCTCAAAGACACTCCAACAATGACATGTAGGAGGGCACGTAACTTAAAAGACAGACTAGTACATAGTCACTACAAGGACACAAAACCTAGGACATGGTTAGGAGACAGGATACCCATGGGGTCATACCCATGTGGCCGGTGCAAGGCCTGTCCCTTTATGCAAGTAACTAGAAACATCTGCAAACCTGTAAGCAGTGACTATACCATAAAGAGCCACATCAATTGTCTGACAGAAGGGGTTGTATACCTCATCACGTGCAGGTGTGGGGCACGCTATGTAGGAAAGACCCATAGGGCCCTTAAAGTGAGGATCCTGGAACATCTAGGGTCCATCAGAAATAAGAAACACACCCCCGTCGCCCGCCATGTTCTAAACGAACACAATGGGGATCCCAAATTCCTCACCTTCTGTGGGATTGAGCATATACCTTGGGGCCAGCGAAAGGGCAACTGGGACAGACGTCTTATGCAGTGTGAGTGTCAGTGGATATTCACACTGCAGACTCTGACCCCAGGAGGCCTAAACGAGGGCTATATCTATTCAGCATTCCTGTAAGGATTATACCTTGACTGCCACCGTGATAGTTAAACATGAAGATATGGTAATGGGGCCTCTGTGATAAATGACACCTAGTGACAGGTCAAGCAAAGACCAACGAGATCAGACAAGGGAACCAAGATGAGGGGGTAAATCAGTAATTAACCACTGACCCAACATACCTTTACTACACAGAGATGGGGTCCCTGCATCCATTCCCAAGACATCAATAATGAGTGAACAAGACAATGGGCAGTTAAATAGAGTCCTAAACTCCGTAAGTTCGTATTGACTTTAGAGGCGGACCTTAGTACCAATGTACATTCCTATACCTTACATATACATACCTAGGTATAAGGTACTCAATAACAACCACTAACTGAAGTATATAAATACATTGCAGAGGACCAACCGAGATGATGATCAACAACACCGTGTACCAACCCCTACCCCCCAGAATGATGGGGATAATCTGTAGAGACCACGGATCCAATATATTCTTTGACCATATAGGGATGGGGTTCTTACATCCACTCCCAAGATACGAACAATGAGAGAACAAGACAATGGGCAGTTAAATAGAGTCCTAAACTCCTCTAAGTCCGTATTGACTTTAGAGGCGGACCTTAGCAGAAGCTAACACTCCTACACCTCACACACATATACCTGGATGTAAGATAAAGAAACACTATCTGAGGTACCCATTGCTGACAATCATCCTAGACGATGATCAATAATATCTTGGACTACCCCATACCATATACATTCATTCAAACTGATATCAAAGGCAGACCAATTCGCAGTATTTATACACCCCTCATATGACTTTGCCATATCACACGCGCTATACATCCTGTGCTGATTATGTACAATCATTTCTGCCCCTTATGAGAGTACACAACACTCCATGCACTGATTCGGATACGTTACCAAGGTAACATGAATCACTGATAGCCGGACGCACATTATACATACCCCTTAACGGGGATTATTTACAGCTGTCCTCCTATCCATACAACCCTGGGATTGGTTGGGAGATGCTACACGCCCCCAACCAACCAGTATTTAGAGTAGGGAGGAGACTAGTGACGTCACTCCCATTACCCTGACGAAGCGCCTACGAGCGTGAAACGTGCGTTGGTACGTGATGACGCACTTCCGGTGATGTCATCTGGAGTCGCGGAGGAACACAAAGTGGGAAGCTGAGAGATTTTTCAGGCTGACAGGTCGTATGAACAGCTAAAGGGAGAGCGCTACAGACATACTGGTGCATGCATTTAGACAGCACCAATAACAGCACTGGCTTCCTAACTAAAAACGGAGCCATACTATATGTAGTGACGCCCAGACTACTATCGGTTTTGCCTAGTGGGGCGCATACATCAGGCGCACCAGGCACCTTACTCTAGGAAGGTAGAGGGACAGTATATAGGGGTCCCTAAACTATCCTGTCTAGATATCACCTGACACATAGGGACGTTACCCTGAAATACATAGCCCCACCTTACACGGCTATTAGCCATAACTACCTAGTAACCCTCCCACGCTGTGATCCCAACCCACTACACAGGTTATATACCTTTATGATACTAATATGGGATTATGATGGGAACATCAGCAGAACCAATACGACAGTATACTAAACAACAGTCTCCCACAATTTGAATCACTCTCATAGCTACACTGCACTACCCCGGTGCTCTCTCTGTGTTTCCAGAAACCACATAGTGGAATTTTAGACATTAAGTCTTTTGTATATATGTTTAATAAATATGATTTTATAATTGTACATGTATGGCTATGGAGCTATCTCCAAGGATTGAATTTTTCCTAGCCTAACTAACTGGTCTAGCGAGTGCAAATAGGAATCTTTTAGGCCACCTCTGTGACCCACCACCCCTCTTAACTTGACTATATATCCCGTATGCACCCTATAATTCTCTCCCAGTAATATATTTTATTCCAATCTATGGAGAGCGGCAGCCAACCCCTGCTTTGTTATATATGCTTATAAGAACTCCGTTCTTTTCGGTTGACCAGCTCCCCAGAAATGGGACTGCGTCAGCACAGCAAGTGTTAAGCATGTGTGATATAAGTGAACAATAGACTTTGCCATCCGTCTGTGCAACTGGGTACTATATTACTAGCTTCTATGGCTGGTTTTCTGTCCACAACACCTGATTTTGATGCGTGGCAAACTGAAGCCACTTCTGTCTTTTCACTTGATCAGGAGCTACCACCAAGCTCCAGTCAGAATGATATTAAGGGTTTCTTTTCCAGTCTAGAAAGGGCAATAAAATTACAGACCCGTATCTGGTGGGAGATAACAAGCCTCACCAATTATCTAAGACTGGACTTAGTCCCTCGAGGTCTTAGACTGAACTTAGCTCCATCCCAGTATCAAACCGATGAAGCCTTTAATAAGGCATGGGAGTCAGAACTGCTTAAATGTTCATTTAAGTTAATGAAACTACTTATTGAACATGAGACAGACAAACTAACAAAAACTAACAACAACATAGTACTGATTAAAAAAGACATTGAGACCTGGAGCGGACAGGAAGAATTTAATGACCTAGAAAAAAAGCTAAAATCAAACATTGACAAATTGAAAGCAGACATCAAATTAAGAAAACAGAAAAAATTTATTAGGGACTCCTCTGACTTCAAGGAATGGAACATCTTTAGGTATAAAATAAAAGCCTCCAAAAAAAGATTTGTCCCGCAGCCACTAGAAACATCTTCAACGGAATGGGAACACTCTGCCAGTGACACTGACCCTGAAACACAAGGAGAGAGAGTTAATATACCCCACCCTGAATACACTAACCCCGGGCCACATACTGCTTCTGATTTGCATTTTTTAGGAGTAGGAGGCAGATACATCCAACCAGGCCGAGGAAGACAAGGAGGGGGAGGGGAGGTGTCACTAAGAGACAGAGAGATATGGGGATACCAACCCCAGATGCAACAGAGGAGGCCCTACAGAGGGAAGAAGAGAAGAAACAGGTAGTGAACCTATCTAACAAAGTGCTGACCACACTCCATATAGAAGTTCTATGCAAAGGCCTGTCTTTTTCTCCCACCAATGATATAGTCCCCTTCGAGTGCATAAAAGATCTTAATCTGTTCTCACGTAAACTCCTTCTACACAAGTTTTTTCAGAGAAGGAGACACAATTTTATACAGGGAACAATACTAGAAGACTTGACAGACGATGACCTAGACAATTTAGAGATGTTGAATGATTTAGAGGAAGTCTCCAGTAGACCGTATGGTGAGGGTCCATTCACAGACCTCAAGACACAATCCACTTTTACACCTCCCTCAGAGTCTTGCTCAAATGTGGATGTGTTCGTGAAACTGGTAACGACCGATATCCTACAGCTGAGTAAAACTAACCATAGACAAAACCTTACGCACCCACAACGCCTTGCACTAGCAGATCTGGAGAAAGACCCCTTGATCGAGATTAAACCCTCTGACAAGGGCGGCAACATAGTCCTTCTTAATAAGGAGGACTATGCGGCCGAATGTAAAAGACTGCTCTCAGATCAAGCGAGTTATAGGGTACTTCAGGAAGACCCAACAATAGTGTTCAAAACACAACTCATGAAAATACTGAGTGAGGGTGTAGACGAGAAAGTTATCTCCAAAAAAGAGCAGGAGTACATTATGGTAAAGAATCCTCAGATTGCCACGTTCTATCACCTACCTAAGCTACATAAACTTAAACTACCGCCGCCAGGGAGACCAATAGTATCGGGTATTGACAGCCTGACGGCGTGTGCTAGCAAATATCTAGACGTGATTCTGAGACCATTTGTGAACTCCCTACCGTCGTACCTAAGGGATACCAAAGACGTACTTTTACGTCTTGAGGATGTGGTTGTCAGTGCAGACACACTACTTGTAGGTCTAGACGTTGAGGGACTCTACACAAGTATCCCTCACGTTGTTGGATTGAAAGCTGTAACACACTTTCTTAAACAACGAGGTAATAACTTCAAAAAACACAATGAATTTGTAATCCAGTTATTGGATTTTGTACTCACAAAAAACTACTTTATCTTTGACAAAAGATTCTATCACCAAATCCAGGGCACCGCTATGGGGACCACATGTGCCCCCACCTACGCCAATTTATATTTAGGCTGGTGGGAGGAAACAGTGGTCTTCAGCGAGGCCATGGAAGAATACACGAGGTATGTGGACTGGTGGGGGCGCTATATTGATGACGTCATCCTCCTATGGAAAGGCCCCCCACCGCTCCTCAAACAATTCATTGAGAAGTTAAATGACAATAACCACAACCTAAGACTTACTCTAAACATGGACGACACAACCCTGAACTTCCTTGACCTGACAATCAGTAAACAGAAAGATGGGAAACTCACCACAACCATATTTAGGAAAGAAACATCGACTAACAGTCTTCTAAGGGCTGAGAGCCATCATCCGAAACATATCATCCACAACATCCCTACGGGACAGTTCCTTAGATTAAGAAGGAACTGTTCAACTGTAGAGGAATTCAATAAACAAGCTGATGATATGACTGCTAGATTTATCAACCGAGGCTACTCAAAAAACAACATACGCAAAGCCAAAAAACGGGCTATCAATACACCACGAGCACAGCTATTGGTAGACAGACAACATCCACAAACACAGACTGGCAAAACCATACGGTACATCGGGACATATAATAACCAGTGGCAGGATCTGCGAAAGATATTTAGCAAATACTGGCATATCCTAACAAATGATGTTGACTTGAAAAAGGTCCTCAAAGACACTCCAACAATGACATGTAGGAGGGCATGTAACTTAAAAGACAGACTAGTACATAGTCACTACAAGGACACAAAACCTAGGACATGGTTAGGAGACAGGATACCCATGGGGTCATACCCATGTGGCCGGTGCAAGGCCTGTCCCTTTATGCAAGTAACTAGAAACATCTGCAAACCTGTAAGCAGTGACTATACCATAAAGAGCCACATCAATTGTCTGACAGAAGGGGTTGTATACCTCATCACGTGCAGGTGTGGGGCACGCTATGTAGGAAAGACCCATAGGGCCCTTAAAGTGAGGATCCTGGAACATCTAGGGTCCATCAGAAATAAGAAAGACACCCCCGTCGCCCGCCATGTTCTAAACGAACACAATGGGGATCCCAAATTCCTCACCTTCTGTGGGATTGAGCATATACCTTGGGGCCAGCGAAAGGGCAACTGGGACAGACGTCTTATGCAGTGTGAGTGTCAGTGGATATTCACACTGCAGACTCTGACCCCAGGAGGCCTAAACGAGGGCTATATCTATTCAGCATTCCTGTAAGGATTATACCTTGACTGCCACCGTGATAGTTAAACATGAAGATATGGTAATGGGGCCTCTGTGATAAATGACACCTAGTGACAGGTCAAGCAAAGACCAACGAGATCAGACAAGGGAACCAAGATGAGGGGGTAAATCAGTAATTAACCACTGACCCAACATACCTTTACTACACAGAGATGGGGTCCCTGCATCCATTCCCAAGACATCAATAATGAGTGAACAAGACAATGGGCAGTTAAATAGAGTCCTAAACTCCGTAAGTTCGTATTGACTTTAGAGGCGGACCTTAGTACCAATGTACATTCCTATACCTTACATATACATACCTAGGTATAAGGTACTCAATAACAACCACTAACTGAAGTATATAAATACATTGCAGAGGACCAACCGAGATGATGATCAACAACACCGTGTACCAACCCCTACCCCCCAGAATGATGGGGATAATCTGTAGAGACCACGGATCCAATATATTCTTTGACCATATAGGGATGGGGTTCTTACATCCACTCCCAAGATACGAACAATGAGAGAACAAGACAATGGGCAGTTAAATAGAGTCCTAAACTCCTCTAAGTCCGTATTGACTTTAGAGGCGGACCTTAGCAGAAGCTAACACTCCTACACCTCACACACATATACCTGGATTTAAGATAAAGAAACACTATCTGAGGTACCCATTGCTGACAATCATCCTAGACGATGATCAATAATATCTTGGACTACCCCATACCATATACATTCATTCAAACTGATATCAAAGGCAGACCAATTCGCAGTATTTATACACCCCTCATATGACTTTGCCATATCACACGCGCTATACATCCTGTGCTGATTATGTACAATCATTTCTGCCCCTTATGAGAGTACACAACACTCCATGCACTGATTCGGATACGTTACCAAGGTAACATGAATCACTGATAGCCGGACGCACATTATACATACCCCTTAACGGGGATTATTTACAGCTGTCCTCCTATCCATACAACCCTGGGATTGGTTGGGAGATGCTACACGCCCCCAACCAACCAGTATTTAGAGTAGGGAGGAGACTAGTGACGTCACTCCCATTACCCTGACGAAGCGCCTACGAGCGTGAAACGTGCGTTGGTACGTGATGACGCACTTCCGGTGACGTCATCTGGAGTCGCGGAGGAACACAAAGTGGGAAGCTGAGAGATTTTTCAGGCTGACAGGTCGTATGAACAGCTAAAGGGAGCGCGCTACAGACATACTGGTGCATGCATTTAGACAGCACCAATAACAGCACTGGCTTCCTAACTAAAAACGGAGCCATACTATATGTAGTGACGCCCAGACTACTATCGGTTTTGCCTAGTGGGGCGCATACATCAGGCGCACCAGGCACCTTACTCTAGGAAGGTAGAGGGACAGTATATAGGGGTCCCTAAACTATCCTGTCTAGATATCACCTGACACATAGGGACGTTACCCTGAAATACATAGCCCCACCTTACACGGCTATTAGCCATAACTACCTAGTAACCCTCCCACGCTGTGATCCCAACCCACTACACAGGTTATATACCTTTATGATACTAATATGGGATTATGATGGGAACATCAGCAGAACCAATACGACAGTATACTAAACAACAGTCTCCCACAATTTGAATCACTCTCATAGCTACACTGCACTACCCCGGTGCTCTCTCTGTGTTTCCAGAAACCACATAGTGGAATTTTAGACATTAAGTCTTTTGTATATATGTTTAATAAATATGATTTTATAATTGTACATGTATGGCTATGGAGCTATCTCCAAGGATTGAATTTTTCCTAGCCTAACTAACTGGTCTAGCGAGTGCAAATAGGAATCTTTTAGGCCACCTCTGTGACCCACCACCCCTCTTATACACGTAGTTGACAGGTGCCAGCGGATGAGGCTGGAAATCGCTTTGGTACATGCAAGCTTTCTGGAATCTGTATGTGAAATCCGGTTCAGGCTGCAGGTATCCGGGCGGGGAAAGACAGCAAGGGTTGCCGGTCACCAGGTTTTCACTGACGGTCGGACCGTTATTGGATGCTGGCACTGTCGCTGGCGCATTGCTTGCCAGTGAAAGACGTTTCTTAGTTGGTTTTAACATGACCTTTCGCCTTTTGAAGTCTCCATGATCAAAGATACGGGAAAAATCTGGTGATACACACCAATACCCTCCAATAACACCGGGATCAATACGAAAAAAACACGGATCAATACATAACTTTTTCCTTATTGCACGCTTCCACACATGAGCATCTGGTGAAAATTTGTACAAGTCATAGTTTTCGATAAAATACTGATAAATTTGACCAACTGTTGCCATCTTATCATCTGTTGCATTAATCGCGGCCCATATTAAATAAGCATACATTCTGTCGGGTTTTTGGAACATGGACTGCGGTGGTGCACTCATGTCGGGACTCTCAGGACAATAAAACACCAGACACTGTGCATGTATTTTTTAATATGAAAAGCCTAAATTGATACATTATTGCAACTTCTTCAGTACCAAGGCCAATTTACAATGGACCACTGTGGTATTTTTTTAAACACCTGCAAGTCGACGCATTACTGAAGCGCATGCGCATTACAATTCATGAATATCTGCCACCTGGCGGATAAGCGAAGAATTGCAACCAATTAAATCCGAACCATTATCAATAAACACATCAACCGCGGGTGACGCCGGCATGAATGCAACATGAATGTGGTATGAATGCGGCATGAACGTGGTGAAGTGCGGTGAAGTGCGTGGCATTCGGAAAAAATCCCCGAAAAAAATCGGAGATGTTGGAGAATAAAAGGGGCCGCGGCTGTAAGTGTGAAAAGGGTCTTTGATTTTGCCCTCTATGTCCACCGGAGTAGTTCTACTGGCCCCACACGTGTTGAAGAATCCATATACGGCCCAGACCAGTACCACTGCTTTCATATATAATAAAGCATGACATTTTTAAAGTGCCTTAGAAATACATACAACATTCATAGACAAAACCCCAGTGCCCAACATGAACCCTTGGGTCATGGATCATGACCCTGATGAAAGGGACAGCAGGACAGGGCTTGACCTTTATTTTTAGCAGCGATGCTGTCCGTTTTGTCACATATGTCACGTCTACCTTACTTTTGTTCCATCTACTCTACGGGCTACTTTTCTCTATCTATAACTTGAAGTAGTGTCAGAAGTTTAATTGGACAGACTTCATAGTTTTATTATTTTACCTTCCGCCCCGCTCCCATTTTTACACGTAAAAGTACTAAATAAAAATTGAAAACATTTCAAGTGCACCACGGCTACTGCCGTCAGTAGCAACTCCATTGAAATAAAAGACTATTAAGCAATTCAATCATAATGTGCACAGTGTGTGGAGCAATAAGTGTTCATTATAGTGACAGTTTTAGTACGAGCACTAGATCATTTCCCCGCAGTGTCAGAATCAGGGTAAATCTTTTTTTTGTTAAAACTGAAGTACAGTCCATTGATTTGTAACTATTATGCTTTGGAGTGTGGAATGCGATGCTCCCTCAGCAGCGATTACGTCTTTCTCTGTTTTTTAAGCACTTGTTGAATTAAATAATTGGTCAGCTTGGCAGATGAACGAACAGGCCCAACACTAACGTTTTTTGGAATTTATGAGAGCTTCAACTGTAGATCACTCGCTCCATTACTGGCAATAACCAAGTAAGTTCCAACTTTACACACACAGCTTCCCATGTATAGATATCTATATATATATCTATACATACATATATATATATCTATATATATAGATATATATATATACATACTGTATATATATAGACATAAATATACAGTATACACACACACACACATATACACAAATATATATTGACACACGTAGGGATAAAATATAGTTACTATCCTCATTTTATTTATTTTTACTCATATGCCAAGCACTAAAACATGAGTACATGTAGTTAATCTGTTTAAATACATTATCTTTCAAGGTGGCAGGTACCAATTTAAGCTTGGATAAAATAACCCGGCCTGCTGCTCTCTTCCTCTTGGATGTGATGCTATGTGATGTGATGCTAGATATGCCTTGATTGGTTGAGCTGGGCTGGTTTCTCCCCTCCCCCTTGATATGCAATGTTACTTATATGCAGTGTTCGACAAACCTATACATTTGCTCGCCCCGGGCGAGTGGATTTAACCCCCGGGCGAGTAAATATTGGCCCAAGCAGCACACGTTTGGTACTAGGTGGCGAGTAGATTTTTTTGTGTGGCGAGTAGATTTTTTGGTGATTTGTCAACCAATGCTTATATGGGTTGGGCTAGAGTGGTTGGGGCTGCCATCCTGATCAAGTGCTCCCCCACACCCCATTCTGAGACAACATGTGATGTGGTTGAGTTTCCATTTGAGCTAGGTGGCGCTTGTATGCTGTAACAATTGTTGCTACTGTATAAATGTTTTGCAAAACAATGCAGCATACAAGTTGTGTAATGTCATTTTGTATTTCGACTGTGGTGGATGCTGTCACAGGAGACCAGGTACTTTTAACACCATTTATATATTACCAGGATCATACATTAGGCAAAACAAGGTAGTCAAAACTAATTGCGTAATTTTATTTTGGTAAACCCACGTACAAAAAGAAGAATTACACAAGGAACAGTTAAAAATACACTTGCAGGGGGCCTGGGGGAAAAATCTAGGCTTTCCTAGGTGTCCCTGACCGGGATATGCACCCGGTTCTACTGGTCCTCTTTTCGGCTTCGGCTTCAGTAAGGGAGAAGGAGTGGCTCAGTGAGAAAAGACACTGACTGGCACTGAGTTTGAAGCAGGGGAGTCTGGTTCAATTCCCGGTGTCGGCTCCTTGTGACCTTGGGCAAGTCACTTTATCTCCCTGTGCCTCTATACAAGAAAATGCTATTATTATTATTATTCAGTTCCCAGCTGCGACCGCTGCGTTCAGGTCTCAGAACTTGGTCCTCACGTCTGACATAGAACTTGGTCTCTCTCTGAGACGGCAGACTTTCCTAGCTTCAAAACAGCCGGTTGCTATGCCATTCTCAATATACACTCCGCTAAGCTGTCCGTAGCATGGAGGTAAGAGGAACGACCAGAATGTGTGAACCCTATCTGACTAGCAAACAGGCCCGTCTCTTGGCTGACATCAGAGGAGGTGCGTGTCAAGTGGGCTCGGGATGCCCCATGGGGATCTCTGTTCTCTGGACTCAGTACTGCGCCCTGCCCACTTAGCACCCCGACACCTCTCAATATCGTGTCTCCACTTTGAACTACGGACTCTATGCAGACTTGCTGGCACCCTTGCTTATAGCCCCTGCGACGTCGCGTCAAAACGACTATAGTAGGAGCATCGGGGCAGCTTGGTCGCGATCACTGGAAGTCAATGAAAATTGATTATTCAGCGAGCGCAGCATGATGTCAGCGGCCACATGAGCGGTTTAGCCAATGAGGCCACGCCCCCGGCTGTCTTGTCTCTAAGGCCGCATTTATAGAGTGAATCTACGGACCTGGCGGCAGATTGAAAGATGCTATTGTGTGAATAGCACTTTGGATACCTGGAGAAGAAGCGGACAGGGTAAGCCTACTGAACCAGGTGCCCTGCACCTAGTGAGGCAAGAGACTTCCCCCAGGTACCCAGTTTGGTGAGTGTATGTCATTTATGTGTATTTGCTGGTTCTGCCAGAATAAACCTTGTTTATTTAATAAATTTGTCCTGTGCTTGGTGATAGTGATCCTGGAAGGTTTCTTTTGGTGTTAAAATTACTGGTCTCCCGTGACACCCGTGAAGCAGGATCTTTGCTTATGGATTATATGGGGACGGATCGATCAGCAATTTAGGTAATCAGCAGCTGCATAGATTTTTTTTTTAAAATTTACATTGCCTCTTTAATGGAAGTCAGGCCTTTAACTTTTTTTTTTTAACCGGAATAGAAGCCAGGGGTCGCCTGAGCTGAAAATATCTATGTTAAGCTCTGGGCTGCTCCAGTTACCGAAATACTGATAAAAGGAATGTATCCAGGTCTTTCAAGGGGAAACAAAATGGCGGTTTAAATCTCCTGTCTGCCGAGCCAATTGAATGCCACTATGTCATCCGTTGCCACTTCTTATTGGCACGAACGTCCCGAAACAACCGATGCTACCTTTACTGGTATCTCGGAAACAATAGGGTCCTTTTAGCAAAAAAAAACAAGTTTTAGATCCTGTCGTTTCCATCTTTGTACTAAATAAAAGTGGGGTGAGGGCTGGAGGAACTGCTGTTTTAACTAATGAACAAAAATAAATCTTCCTTTCTGTTTAGACTTTATTTTAGAAACGCACTTCTCATTACAGTCTTTGCTAGCAGACTCTGCACCCCCTGGTGTGTTCTGTGTCACCGTGTTCTTCATTCTTTGTCACTCGTGTTCACTCGTTTTCTCTTCAGCTCACACTCTGATTAGTCTCTTTGGTTCAGTCTCAGTCTGTACATGGGGGGCCAGGAAGCCAGCCCAGGGCCCAGCCAAATGACACTCACTGTCTGCTACCTCCTCATGTGGCACTCCAATCCCCACATTATAACCCTTTCAGTGCATTAAAAATGACATACGGTGTTTGTCAACAAAAGTGCCACCCCAGGAGTCCTTCTCACATACGTACATCACGTACATCACTGCCCATTGCTAATTTATTAGTGGTATTTATTAGGGGCTGTACGTGATCGGCGCTGATCACATACTACATTGAACCGCACTTTTCCCTGTCATCCGTCCCGATGTCTGGAAATTAAACAGGCTCCGAAGAGCGGCCACGCGATCAGAAAGTACAGGAGGGTCCGTGGCCACGGAGGTGGCACAACCCTCCGGCACTAAAGGGGTTAAACCTCTGTGAAGCTCCGCCCACGTGACAATTATGTAGTTGTGCATGCTGTTCCACAAAAATAGCCCCAATATTACCAATAAAACATATAAAGTGTGTGTATATAAGTTTATAGGCAGTGCTCGGTTATCCAACGGAATCCGTTTTGGAAGTAGCATTGGATAGTTAAACCATTGTAAAGTGAGTCCCATGTTAATCCGTGGAGGTGAGCGTTGGATAACGCATTCAGGCGTTGGATAACGCATTTGGGCGTCGAAAAATGGCCCATAGGGTTGCATTGTAAAGTGTTGGATATGCATTCCTTGTAAAGTGAAACGTTGGATAGCGAGGACTACCTGTATACTAAAATTCCTAAGTGATGTTAAATTCATATGTAATGGTGTTTCCCCCACCCGATCTCAGATAGGGGCCATTATGGTGCATATACCTGCTGGCAACAGGAGGGCTGAATCGTCCGCCGATAGTAATGGGGACACAGGATCAGGTTTCTGGGGTTCATACACCACATTTCTCTTTAGCAGTGTAGCGCCTCCATCTGCCGTATGCTCCAGGAGCTGAAGGTGATCTCCCACTGTAGAACTTATTACCTCTCCCCCCAGTAAGGTCACGCACCAGGCAGGAGGTATATAACAACAGGATAGGTTAATTCACTCTGTACAGCACAGTTACATGGCAGTCTTCTACCGGATGCAGTCTGTCAGGTTAGCTATCACTGAAGATGGTCCCTGGACCGTCACTACAGGCCAAAGGCACCCACAGCATCCTAGCTCTTCCCCACCTCCCTAGCAGAGGCAGAGGTATGGTCTACACTCACTCTCCCCCAGAGGGAAGAGCACAAGGCTCCAATCTCAGGCTCCCAGTTGTGTGACCCGTCTTCCTCAGAGGTGAAGGATAACCTACTAACTGTAACGCCGGTGCTGCCCGCAGACCAGACTCGTCCCTTATACTGAGGTGGGGACGTATATGTGCACGCACCCGCAGCAGAAGGAGCGTGTCCGGAGTGTGGTGTTTTGGCGTTGCCAGGCCAGGTGTGAATAGGTGTAGCAATACTTGCCGGTACCGGTACAGAAGAGACGAAGTCGTTGCCGTTAGCCAAGGTCGGGGAGAGAGAGATCCGGGAGGTTGAGGTCCAAGCTGTGGTCGAGGGATGAGAGAAGCTAAAAGGTCAAGTGGGAGCCGGGGTCTAGGGCCAGATAGGAACGTCCGCCAAGCCGGGTCGCAACCTGAATAAACGAAGACAAAGGGAGAGCCAGAATAGACGTCCGTAGCAGAGACTATGTCGAGCAATGTGGGAAAGCAGGACAGGCATTATAAAGTGCGGCTGGCGAATAGGGGGCAGACCTGGAGGAGTGCCTGGAGCTGTCCTGGATAGGCTGCCTAAGGAAGAATGCAGGTGAGCAGTCTTGTGGCATGATTGACGGCTGTGTGTGTGTTGGAGGCGGGGCCTCACTGCAGGAGCAGTGAATAAATTAACTTGGTCCGGCGCGCGCTCCGTAATGAGGGGGAGCGCGCGCCCGTGAGACAACACCGCCGCCAGAGTCCCAGCCACCCACGGGACAGCGGCTACCCGCCGGGGACGAATGGGGAGTCCCCCAATCACGGCAATCGGACAGGACCGGCGAGGGGGGTGTCCAGCAGCAGCGGGTACATTGAGAGGTAAGGGGGGGTCACGCTGCGACCACCGTGACCCCCGAATCCTCACACTAACTTTAGGGTGGTCATGCCTTTAAGTTCTACCAGGAGGCGGTCAGCCCGTTGTCCCAGCTAAAACAGGATGTGCCACCGCTGCTGTCACTCAAGTGAAGTATAGAAGGCATAGAACACAGTTCCGTGTAGCGGTGCTACAAATGACTTAGGTAACCAATGTGTCAGAAAAAGGAATCAAATAAACTTGCATGAAGAATCATAATGATATCAAACGACAAGGAATGAATAAATGCTGGTGTGGTCAGGGTGAAAACTCATTAAAGGGAGGTATGTATCAGTGTCCTGGTAGGTAGTACAGATGGGGAATGAGTCACCACTCGTCTGTATGTCCTCCTGTGTGGTCAGCCTCCCTAGAGTGTAATAATCCCTGTATTTATGATCCCAGCAAAGTCCCATAAACATATGAGCCACAATGAAAAGAGGTTACTCACATGCGGTCGTTGGTATGGTTCCTCTTTGTGGCATGCATCCGTGATGTAGTAGTTTGATGATCCCAAGGTGGAGGAGGAAGAACGCAGCACAGCCATGCAATGCGAGAGGCAGAATCTGAGCTACAGCTAGGTACTTGATAAAAAAATCCTTTAATGAATCACAGACAACAAGATACAGAAAAAAAGAGCACTCTTACGCGTTTCACGCTGATCCCAGCGCTTCGTCAGAGTATCTGGGATCAGCGTGAAACACGTAAGAGTGCTCTTTGTTTCTGTACCATGTTGTCTGTGATTCATTAAAGGATTTTTTTACCAAGTACCTAGCTGTAGCCCCGATTGTGGCTCTCGCATTGCACGGCTGTGCTGCGTTCTTCCTCCTCCCCTTTGGGATCATCAAACTCAAGTGCAGTAGCAAATGGAAGGAGAAAACCCCATACCAACTACTGCCAACCTGATTGTAGCAGGGTTTACTGCCAGCCCAAGGGCAGAATAGTAGCCATCAGGTGACCTGGCTACACTCTCACTCTGGTGGATTCCCAATGACCCCGCTTGGGTCCTAAATTGTCGGGTACCATCGTCAAATGAAACCTGAACAAAAACAAGATAAACATTTTCACACAATGGTTGATCACATTTCAATTTGCATGATAACACATTTCAATGAATATCGTAGTACAGCTTATATTTGAATACAACAATCAAATGACTGTATTGCAGAACTAAGGTCCCTCCCAACTTGGAGAACCTTGTTATCAATAGTAGTGCTCTAATTCCAGTGGCTAACTAATGCTCTGTATGACCAGGCACTTTTAATAGAAATACCTTATAAAGGTGGTCTTCGCACAGCATGATCCACTGGATCTAAAGCGAGAGCATAGTGATATTCCTGGTAACATACTGGACAACCACAACCAGGCAATACTTTAGGCATGGAAGCTATGAGTCTTGAAGGATCATGCCGGGACAATTCTTTAAAACATTTCCCTGAGCTATCTCCCCCTTCTTCTGCGCTATACCAATTCTCATCTGACCCCTCAGGATCCCAATTCTCTCTAGAACTATTAGACCCCCAAATTTCTTCTCAACTATCAGTGTTCCACCCAGGAATATACAGTAGTGAAGCATCTCTTCTCTTTCCCATCTAGACAGACTAGATGATCCCCCTAATCCCTCATAGGGCAGATTCTCCTTCATGATATCTTTAAACGCTTTATTGGAGAAGGCAATTAAGTAGAACTGAATTCGATCTCTTCAGTAGCAGACCCCATTTCGAAATCAATCTCCCCATCCCAAGGTCGGTGGAAATAGAGTAATGCCTCTTGACGGTTCCACGCCACGCGCGCAGAACGCGGAGCTACATAACGTTTCACAAAGCAGTAGGTACAATATTAGCAACATTGTCAGAAGCCCCAAAGTCCTGAACTTGACACCACTCATGGTATTCTTTTACCGAATTCTCTTTGGGACATCGGGCACAGGCATAAGCACTCGTCTTGGCCTTAAGATCGTCCATGCGTGCCCGCATAGAATGCATAAAGTGCCCCAGGCCCATGCATGGTAAGGCGGTACTTACCGGAGCGCGGATCGACTTCTCATCCGCCCCGGCAGTCGCCATAGTACTGTAGCGACATCATAGCCAATGGATCTCTCATGCTCCTTGGGCAAGTCCAGGCCCCGCACCGGAATTGCGTTGACATCCGGTCTTGGAGGAAGCGTGTCTCCGTTGTCTCCCACGTGATAGTCATGGTCGTCCAAGGCCTTCTCTCCGGAAGTCTCCACTTGTCTCTGCAGGGAGTAAAGAGGTGGTCTCTCACAGCTCCGCTGAAAGGCTGGAACCTTGGGATCTTCCACTTGGGATACGGGTACGCCAACCAGGCCACGGGACATCACCGTGAAGGGGCCACCTCCCCTCCGTCGCTTTGGCTGTGCCCTCCCGAATCTCAGCTTCTCTTTAGATAGAGCTGGAAGCGGAATCACCTTTGGCTTGATACACACTGCAGCTGTCCTACCGCCGCTCTGGCGAGATGCCAGCAGGGACTTTTCGGTTGTGAATTGTGTTGATTCAGGTCTCTGACTTTGTCGGGAACCAGGTCTGGAACAATCATTGGGGCATACGGAACCCCTTTAGCAGTCTTTAGAGCCCTTAGACCATTTCGGATCGCCAACAGCAAGGTAGACTCATCATCGGGCTCTGTATCAGAGCC
This sequence comes from Ascaphus truei, assembly GCF_040206685.1. NCBI lineage: Eukaryota > Metazoa > Chordata > Amphibia > Anura > Ascaphidae > Ascaphus > Ascaphus truei. Next base: position 110,127,268 of record NC_134485.1, on the reverse strand, counting down.
GGTCAGATCCTTGAAATCAAAGTCCATGGACCCTGGTAGCATGGGCAGGAAATAGTTCGCTCCGCACGTGGGCAAGTAGCGCCCCAGACCAGCTCGCCGCCCGTATAATCACAATTAGAGCACAGGCATAGCAGGCACTGAGACTCGCTGACTGTTACTTCCAGGAATCCCCCTGGCAGGGCATAATATCCCAGCACTCGGGTCGCTATTTCAGGCCTGGATAAAGTGCGTGAAAACAGGAGTATAAGTAGGGTAGCTCGTTCGTCGTCGGTGGCTCCAAAGAACTGAGGGCATTGCCGGATACATCCGGTTCCTCCTTGTAAGGAATCCGCTCCGCGGTTTACTGGTTGCCTTACCTTGCAGACCGGTGCAGTTCTGGAACTCTTCACCTGATATTACTGCAGCCTGGATTCACTCACCAAAGCTATACTGCCACACACTCCCTCTGGTATCTACTGCAGCTGTGCAATCTATCACTGCAATCCAGCCTTGTATTCACTTATTGGAGCAGGACCTTCACACCCCCCGCCGGGGATTGGTCCGCTGGCCTTTAAGTACTATGTTCCCACAATGCTCCCTGCCGAGCATAGTCCTTACCGGATGTCACTACCTGTTCTGCCACAAGCTCCCGCTTGTTCTCCTGTGTTGAAGCGGAGGTTCCGCCCTGCGTCCTTCAGCTTCCTTCAAGCTCCCGCTTGTTCTCCTGTGCTGAAGCGGAGGTTCCGCCCTGCGTCCTTCAGCTTCCTTCAAGCTCCCGCTTGTTCTCCTGTGCTGAAGCGGAGGTTCCGCCCTGCGTCCTTCAGCTTCCTTCAAGCTCCCGCTTGTTCTCCTGTGCTGAAGCAGAGGTTTCGTCCCTGCGTCCTTCAGCCTCCTGGATTCCTGCACTGAAGCGGAGGTTTCCCTGTGTATCTACAGCTTCCTGGTTCCTGGGGCCTACTCTTTCCCTAATCTAGAGAGGCCGTGTCCTGGTTCCTGCGCTGCAACAGAGGATTCCCTAGCCCGCTCAGGACTCTTGCGCTGTAGCACTGGTTTACCCGTGCAGCTAGGCGGTGTGTATCTGGTCTGTCTTCCACCTCCTGAGACCAGTACCATGGGCCATGGTCGCCGCACGCGCAGAGGCCACCCCCGCGCTCCTAAGCTGAAGCGGGGCTTTCCTGACTCCCTGTTGCCGAACTCCTGCTTGGACAATGTTTATTCTGACGTCTCCTGTCCTGACCCTGGCTTGTACAACGACGATGCTGTCTTCTCCTATCCTGATCCTGCTACGTATGACTACGAACTGCGCAATCCGGATCAGCCTGCGCGGTCTAAGGTCGGTGCTTTTACAACCCCACCTCAGCCTCGCGGTCCGACCCAGGTTTGTGGCGAGCACAACCGTGACACTCCTTTCTGTTCAACCATCGATGAACATTGGTTGTCACAGTGCCCCCTCCCTCGGGTGGAACTTAGAGGGGTCCATAGTGACAGGGCATGACCTTGGCTCATGACTGAGCCAGTCACATCACTGGGGTGGAGTCCTGGTTTTCGCACTATAGACGGATCCCAAGTCCCTAGGATTTGGGTGCACCCAGTAGCACGTGGTTCAGCACCCACGCTGAGCACAACCACATGGCTGTCGATGGAAAGTCGGACGCCATTTTGAAACAGTTCAGTTGAACCTGGGCAGTAATAACAGGCTCCTCGATATGAAGATCAGGCACGTCATCACAAACCATCTTTGATTCTCGAATCGTGTCTGACGTCATCGCTGGAGCTGGTTCAGCGGAAACCATCTCAGGCCTTGTCTCGGTCATTGGGGCTTGATACTCATCACTCGTAGGCAGTAGTGGACTAGACACAAGATAGCTTGCCCCATTCACGGAGAAAAAAGACCCCAAAAAGGTCTTCTTCCAGGAATGTACAATCAGGGCCCAAGCACCTCAAGCTAGTGGTCCCATCAGTGGGCACATCCAGGAAACCTTTGGGCAGCAAGTAGTAGGCAAAGTCCATATCGCCTGACCTCATTTTATGTAAACACGGGCACAAAAGAAAGGGGTAACTCACTCCTCTTGCTCGCCAAGCTCCAGGGAACGGAGGGTATGGTTCACTACATTCGATACCTTCCTAGTTCTCCAAAGTCTTTGAACATAGGCGGTCGGCATGTCCCCTCCCTCCGGTGGAGTTTGGAGGAGGGACACTCAGCAACATGGATGGGACGTGACTCTGACTCCGGCTTGAGCGAGTCACATCTCATGGGTGAGTTCCTGGCTTTCTCGCCATACCTTGCAGAACTTTACAAAAAGGCATGCAGATTGTTTACAAGCCTTATAATTGGTTCCCATTCTCGGCGGGAACCGCCATTTTGGATTGTGCGGCTCACATGGTGCATTCCCAGATGGGGGAACCTCCATTTTGAGCACAGTTCATTCACAGGCCACGCAGTGACCACGATTCCGACAGGAATTCGGTCCTTGTGATCCTCACAGCACACAGATTAGCAGTCTACCAAGAGTAGATTGTACCCCAGGCTAGCAAAGCTCCATCTGGAGACGCTGTACACGATTTTAGTCCATTGCAAGAACACTGTGGTTCCATAGTCTGGCTACTGGCTAGTAGTACTCTGGGCTTCTTCTAGCGGAGGTTCAGGCACCAGGTACGTTAGATACCACTCCTAAAATACTCCCTAGGCAGTACCCTTACGCCGCCCAGATGGCTGCCGACCTCGCGGACCCTCTCAGGGTGACTTAGAACAGCAATAGCCCTCGTCTCCAGACCATTCACCCCTTGGAGCAGTCTAAGTCATAGTTCCATGGTAGGGAAAATAGTCCCTGGTTATGGTATGTCGGGGTCCCCTGGACACTATACCTAGCCTCCCTCCTTCATTAGCACTTGTTCTGGAAGCGTACATTGTTACTTCCAGCTTTGCTTTGCTGAAAGCCTGTCCTGTTACAGATATCAGCAGCGCCTCCAAATGTAACGGTGTTTCCCCCACCCGATCGAAGATAGGGGCCATTACAGGGTGTATGGTACATATACCTGCTGGCAACAGGAGGGATGATTCATCCACCGATGGTAATGGGTACACAGGATCAGGCATCTGGGGTTCATACCCCACATTTCTCTTTAGCAGTGCAGCGCCTCCATCTGCCATAGGCTCCAGGAACTGAAGGTGATTTCCCACGGTAGAACTTATTACCTCTCCCCTCAGTAAGGTCACACACCAGACAGGAAGTATATAACAACAGGAACGGTTTATTCAGTCTGTACAGCACAGTTACACGGCAGTCTTCCACCGGATGCAGTCTGTCAGGTCAGCTATCACTAATGATGGTCCCTGGACCGTTGCTATGGGCCGAGGGTACCCGCAGCCGTCCTAGCTCTTCCCCACCTCCCTAGCAGAGGCAGGTATGGTCCACATTCACTCTCCCCAGAGGGAAGAGCACATGGGAAGGCCCCAATCTCAGGCTCCCAGTTGTGTGACCTGCCTTCCTCAGAGGGAAAGGACAATCTACTAACTTTAGGGCGGTCCTGCTTTTAAGTACTGCCAGGAGGCAGACACCCTGTTGTCCCAGCTACAACAGGATGTACACCAGGCCTGCACAACATACGGGCCGCCTGTGCGGCCCGCGATGAAATTAAAAAAAATAAAAAAACTTAAAAAAAAAAAACTTAAAAAAAAAAAAAATGGCGGCGATTCCCCGCGGTCCCGGGGGTGATGTGAGGTGCATTGAGGTGAGGTGCATTGAGGTGAGGTGCAGGGGGGTGAGGTGAGGTGCATTGAGGTGAGGTGCAGGGCGTGAGGTGCATTGAGGTGAGGTGAGGTGCAGTGAGGTGAGGTGCAGGAAGGGTGATGTGAGGTGCAGGAGCTGAGGTGATTGGAGGTGCAGGGGGGGTGATTGGATTTGCAGGGGGGTGATTGGAGGTGCAGGGGAGGTGATTGGAGGTGCAGGGGAGGTGATTGGAGGTGCAGGGGAGGTGATTGGAGGTGCAGGGGGGTGATTGGAGGTGCAGGGGGGGTGATTGGAGGTGCAGGGGGGTGATTGGAGGTGCATAGGGGGTGATTGGAGGTGCATAGGGGGTGATTGGAGGTGCAGGGAGGGTGATTGGAGGTGCAGGGGGGGTGATTGGAGATGCAGGGGGGGTGATTGGAGGTGCAGGGGAGGTGATTGGAGGTGCATAGGGGGTGATTGGAGGTGCAGGGAGGGTGATTGGAGGTTCAGGGGGGTGATTGGAGGTGCAGGGGGGTGATTGGAGGTGCAGGGGAGGTGATTGGAGGTGCAGGGGGAGGTGATTGGAGGTGCAGTGGGGGGTGATTGGAGGTGCAGGGGGGATGATTGGAGGTGCAGGGGGGGTGATTGGAGGTGCAAGGGGGGAGAGATGTGAGGTGCAAGGGGGGAGAGTGGTGTGAGGTGCAGGGGGGAGAGTGGTGTGAGGTGCAGGGGGGGAGAGTGGTGTGAGGTGCAGGGGGGGAGAGTGGTGTGAGGTGCAGGGGGGGAGAGTGATGTGAGGTGCAGGGGGGGAGAGTGGTGTGAGGTGCAGGGGGGAGAGTGGTGTGAGGTGCAGGGGGGGAGAGTGGTGTGAGGTGCAGGGGGGAGAGTGGTGTGAGGTGCAGGGGGGGAGAGTGGTGTGAGGTGCAGGGGGGAGAGTGGTGTGAGGTGCAGGGGGGAGAGTGGTGTGAGGTGCAGGGGGGAGAGTGGTGTGAGGTGCAGGGGGGAGAGTGGTGTGAGGTGTAGGGGGGGAGAGTGGTGTGAGGTGTAGGGGGGGAGAGTGGTGTGAGGTGCAGGGGGGAGAGTGGTGTGAGGTGCAGGGGGGAGAGTGGTGTGAGGTGCAGGGGGGAGAGTGGTGTGAGGTGCAGGGGGGAGAGTGGTGTGAGGTGCAGGGGGGGAGAGTGGTGTGAGGTGCAGGGGGGAGAGTGGTGTGAGGTGCAGGGGGGGAGAGTGGTGTGAGGTGCAGGGGGGAGAGTGGTGTGAGGTGCAGGTGGGGAGAGTGGTGTGAGGTGCAGGCGAGGAGAGTGGTGTGAGGTGCAGGGGGGGAGAGTGGTGTGAGGTGAAGGGGGGGGGGAGGATGTGAGGTGCAGGGGGGGTGGGATGTGTGTGGTGTGCAGGGGGGTATTATGTGTGTGGGTGAGGGGGAGAGATGGGGGTATGAGAGATAGATGGGGAGCATCGCAAAGGTTGATAGTGAGGGGTTCTGGGGGAGATATGAGGATGGTGATGAGAGGTGCTGGAGGAGAGATGATGATGATGATTTTACCCGTGCAGCCCAAATTTTTTTTCCTTGGAGCATTTCGGCCCTTCTCACTTTACGAGTTGTGCAGGCCTGATGTACACCAACCCTGCTGTCACTCAAGTGCAGTAGCAAATGGAAGGGGAAAACCCCATACCAACTACTGGCAACCTGATTGTACCAGGGTTTACTGCCAGCCCAAGGGCAGAATAGTAGCCATCAGCTGACCTGGCTACACACAATCAGCTTATCACTATCACATCAGTCATCAATCTCCCAGCTGCTTTAATTAGCCAAAGGTTCTGAGCTTCAACCCTTGGCAGAAAAAAAGCAGAGCCTCCTATAAGGGGGTATGCAAAACGTATATAAACAATTAGATTTACAAATACATACAAGGAGGAAGGTATAAACCTATCAATATCATAAGAGCATCTTCAAGTTGGAGCCCCAAGGGACAAAAAAAAACTAGCAGTTTTTTTACAGTATACACATGGTGGCTGGGACTAGGGGTGCATAGGGGGCTGCCACTACATTTTGATATTACGATAATGTATGCATATTACTAATTTTATATATATATCTTCACCACAGACCGCTCTTTCTGGCCCCGTTTGGTGCAATACTAAAAACATAAGAGAAACTTGATAGTCACTGCTCGCAGCAGCAGCAGCAGCAGCAGCTAGTGACACGTGCTCCGCTGGAGCACAGTGCAGGAAGTGGTCACGTGACCGCTGTCCGGTTCAGCATGGCGGCGCCCATGAGAGCCGCTGGATGCGGGGTGAGTGAGGCACATGATGGTAACCCACCGCTGGTTCGGGAAGGGGCACAGTCCCACCCAGGCAGCGCTGGGCACAGGGAGACGCTGAGGCTGTTGCTGATCTTCCAGTGTTGCCTGTATGTCAGTGCCAGGTAAGGAGACGCGCAGCTACTGCTGCTTCCTGTTCGGTGACAGCTATTGATGACTGTACACTTGTCCGAGAAGATTCATTGTAATGTGTCTTCAACCAGATGCCGCAGCTGGAGTTTCAACAGCGAATAACTTTTATTTGGCCCACTGATCTCAATGCATTTAGCGAACAGGCAAATTATTTCTTTAAATTAACACATTAAAAGAAGGGCCTGCGTTGCTTTGCAAGAGGAGCGTGTTACTGATCCTCCTGGCACTGCAGGGTTCACTGTTTAAACTTCAATCACTTGCTACCATAATCCTTCCTTTTATTCAAGTTCCAAATGAAGTTGTGTGTTTTCATGAAACCTTTTACAGTATGTTTGGACAGTATTCACAGTAACACACTGACACGAGTCACTGCTATTTTAATAGACGAACTTCTGGAGACATTAAAAAAAATAAACTAGGAATGTTTAATAAACAACAAATTAGACGAAATCGTAGCCATGTGAAAGTGGAGTGAGAGCATTAAAAGTCAAATAATTCGTTTATAGAATTATAAACAAAATGGAAAGCAAAAAATAAATTAAACTAGAAAACAAAGTGCTAAAAGACACAAACTGATGAGTAATACGTCTAGAAAACATGGTGCATCAGGACGATACCGTTGATACATAGATAAAAGAGAAAAGTTAGGCTTATACGATATTGTACTCTGTTGGAATCGAAAAGTGTGCCAATTGTGTGAATCAATCCCAAATAAAGTTTAAAAAAAAAAAAGGAATGTAAGTGGATTGTGTTTTTTTAGTTGCAATACTGAAATGTACAAAAACCACAGGAATAGAAGTTGATTAACTAGAGGGTTGTAAAATCCAACAATGTGTATAAACAATGGTTAAATGTATTTATCGTGACAATATCGTGGGTTTACTGCTGTGATTAGTAATCAAATGAAGACAAAAACGGATGGCTACAGCAGAGCCCTCCAAAAGCAGATCACTTGAATGCACATCACAAAAGAATAAAATATAGCATTTAATGAAAATCACTAAAACATAAGTCAGGATAATTGAAAAGCTCATGGGGTGGAAAATATACCCACTGAATAAGGATAAGTGATTGGGGAGATTCAATAAAATTAATGCTTCAATTACAAATATGTAGCTAGTATAGAATCTTTTTTAATAAAGCAGTTCTATACTATTAGAAAATACTTGTAGTATTTTTTTTAAACTACTCTGAATGAAATGTTAAATGTATTCTAATGTAACTGGCATGTTCTGTTTCTATAGCAACCATTTACAAAGTCACATCCCCTTTCTCTTCTAAATAGGCTCTGGCAAACCCCTTTTTGAGCCCTGCCTCTCTCTAGCAGTGCACCAATTCTATATAGTGACTGCCTGGTCACATGATCTTCGCCACAGATCATTACATATTTGGTACTTTTCTGCAGCACTGACAGCCATTTAGTGAACCCTCGAGCCGAACCTTCGCCGATCGATCACAGGAGAACGGATCAATCGCCAACTTAGCTAATTACTTATCATTGTGTGAATTGTATTGATGCACATATTAAAGGAGGAGGGAAACAGCAGTTTGGACTGCTGCTTTTATATCAGCATAGGTTAATGGAGTTTGGGGAGTGCAGATATCACCAGATTATGAAAAATAGAAAATATATAATAGTGCAGATGGTCTGCAATGTGGGTGAGGTAAGCAAAAATGATCTATGAGATGTGCACTCACATTTAGTGTAAAAGATTAAAGCAGTTTCCAAATATAGTTTGGTATGTGAACGGTTGACCAGGTGTCGGTCAATCAGCTCAGATTTGGTCGCAGGTGTGAAGTTCTCAGAGCCCAATAAAAAAGACAGAATATACCATAATGCGATCTGTTGTATTAGGCAAATTGAACATATAAATGAATACAACTCACATAAATCGTGAGGATACAGGTGTGTAGTACTATACTGCACCGACACACTTTATTCGAGCAAATACCCAGTATGTACCTGGCAGATACCTGGAATGCGCCGCTCCTCACCTCTGACAAGCCCCGTTGCGTTTGCCTTCCCAGCCTGGGTTCATGCCTGGCTGACGGGCGGCTGATCTGTTAAATGATAATGATTAGGATTTAATAGGCTGCAATGCTTCGCGTGTCTACCAGATGGCATAAATTCATGAATTGTAATGCAGTATATATATATATACTGTGCAGTATTGCAGCCAGCGGGAATAAAATGCTTCAATCCCTGCCTGGAAAATACCTCAATGCACTCGGGCAGAAAACAGTGACAAACCTCAATACACCCGGGTATACCCGAATTCGTGGGACTAGCCGAGCTCGAATAAAGTGTGTCGCCAGTGTAGGTGTGATCAGTTTCTCTGATCACTGCTGCCGTGTACCATCCTCTGGATACTCGCGTCTCTCCGGCTGTAGAACTTCCGGTCTTCCAGTATCTCTATTTCCTGTCCATGGAAAACGCTGTGAGACGTTGGAATGCATGGGGCTCCTTCACCGGCTAATGCGGACGGGCGCTGATCCTCCAAAGGCAGAATCTCAGCTGACAGGCTGGTGGACAGGATGGCAACACAGCAACTCAGATGGCAGTGGCTTGTAGTAGACTCTACGCGCTTCGAAGGTAATTCGGCTTCGTAAGGTGACAGCTGACTTGATGAAGCGCCCGTCCGCATTTGCCGGTGAAGGGGCCCCATGCGTTCCAACGTCTCACTGCCTTCCATGGACAGGAAATAGCGAGACCGGACGTTCTACAGCCGGAGAGACACGAATATCCAGAGGACGGTACACGGCAGCAGTGATCAGAGAAACTGATCACATCTATGGTACTACACACCTGTATCCGTACGGTTTAAGTAAGTGAGTTGTATTCATTTATATGTTCAATTTGCCTAATACAACAGATCGCACTATAGTATGTTCTGTTTTTTTTTATTAGGCTCTGAGAACTTCACACCACTGCACCTGCGACCAAATCTGAGCTGATTTGACTGACATCTGGTCAAGCGTTCACATACCAAACTATATTTGGAAACTGCTTTAATCTTTTACACTAAATGTGAGTGCACATCTCGGATCATTTTTGCTTACCTCACCCACATTGCAGACCATCTGCACTATTATATATTTTCTATTTTTCATAATCTGGTGATATCTGCACTCCCCAAACTCCATCAACCTATAGGCTGCGTTCATAGACACTGCAGCCGTGCGGAGGCTGAGGGAAAGCGGGTGCTGTCCCTAGCCTTAGTACGCGCGCCGTCCGGGGGCGTGTCTATGGGCGAGCCAGTGACGTCACGGAGCTGGTTCGCCCTCATTGGGTGAACCGCTTACGTGACCGCCCGAGAAATCCGTTTCGACTGATTTCACGCGCGTCGCACGCCCCTTCCGTCCACGCGGTCTGTCCCTGTATGGACGCAGCCATACTCCTTTGAAGAGACTTAGACTTAGACCAGTCTCTAAAAGGGTTTTGAGCTGCATTCCTAGATATCACTTATTTTTGAGCACATATCTGTATATCTGGGTGCTGTATATCTGTTATGACGTAGGCGTTTTTTTAAAGAGGTGCTTACTTTAATTTATCTACTAGGTATAGGGTAAAATTCATTGTATTATTCTATCCAGATGATTATCAACAGGACTATTTTTTTAATTAAATCTATGAGCCACATTTTTGCAGTATTCCTTATCAATGCATATGTTGGGATATTATGAATCACTCTACTATTGGCTCATATGAGTATCAGTACTGCTAATTTGAGTTTCAAACTAGCATTTCACTACCCTATTTAGATTAATTTAAAAACATTGTGGCTTTATTTATTAGCCAACAGCCTCTGTTATACTGTATATGGGGTATTTCTTAACATCACATACCTTATTACATTTTTGTATATATCTATGTATATAGATCAGGCTTCCCATCTATTTTATCTACCCATTTACGTGTGGACATATATCGGACCCCCTCCCCCCACAATATTGATTGTCGCCTAGCTGTTTATAGTATTATTTTTCCCTGGCATGCTGATATTAATTGGATGTGATTCTATACTAGTTACTTATTTATAATTGAAGCATTAATTGAATCTCCCCAATCACTTATCCTTATTCGGTGGGAATATTTTCCACCTATCACCTTTTTTAATTGTAGTGACTCATGTTTTAGTGATTTTCATTAAATTCTATATTTTTTTCTTTAGTGGTGTGCATTCAAGTGATTTGCTTTTGGAGGGCTCTGCTGTAGCCATCTGTTTTATGTCCGTGCTCAAATATGTTTAATTAATTGTGTGCTTCCAAACTTCCTTTGCTATTTTGTGTTCCATTTTTTGTGTTACTATGTGGCCCTTGAATTGCAGATGTGATGTGTTTGGACAACGTGTGTTGAGAAGATGTCCTTGTTGCATTGTAGTTTTATTATAAATAGAATATTGCTCTTCATTTTATGTGACTCGTGCAGTGTGCATGATAACCGGAGAGCACCGTTCTTAACTAGGTGATAAAGCTCTCTGGACACCATTCTTTAAAAACCTAAGTGTATGTTTTTTGTTTTGCAATAAATAGCAATGCTACTCTACTCCCATTTAACCACATACTATTGGACAAGGCAGTGTTTATCAACAGGGGCTCCTATGAACCCTTTGGTTCCACTGGCATCCCAAAAGGGTTCCCTTTAATTTGCAGGTCATTTGAAAATTGTACCAACTACATCTGATCTCAGACGCGCTCTTAGAGAAGGTTGGGGTTCCTTACAATACATCTGATCTCAGACGCACTATTAGAGAGAGATGGGGTTCCTCAGAATTTAACAATATAATTTGAGGGTTTCTTAACCAAAAAAAGTTAAACACTGGGTTAAGGACATGGGGTCTATGTATCATTGTAATGATCGTACTGTTCACCAATTTGGCCCTTAAGTTAAAAATCTTGATGTCCTGTCTGTAGGAGTTAATTAATGCACATATGTATTCAATTATGTCCATCATTTTTGTACCCTGACTAGCAATCCAAAACCCAATATTAATTATTAGAAAATTGAGCCCCAAATAAAACAAATTATGTTGATGCTAACACTTCTTGTGCATTTAGGAATTCGTTGCTTGATGATTTGTTACTGCCATATCCTCCCCTCTCCAAACATGGCCCGAACCACAGCCATCGGAATGTCCGAGATTGTCAGCCTATTGCTCATGGTAATACAACACATGAAGAGTGGCCTAGTAACAATAACACACAGCTTCCAGTAGCTACAACCACAGTATTTGTATCAAAGTTTCTTGATGCAAATAATGAAAAGACAGTCTATGGACATTTTACATTCGTAAATAATCCTCTGAGGACATTTTCTGTGTTGGAGCCAGGTGGAACTGGAGGCTGCAGTAAAAACTTAACAGCAACTGTTGAAGAAACTGTCACATATGGAAAGTGCATTGTGGCTCAGAACGGTGGTTATTTTAATACAAGTACTGGAACTTGTCTTGGGAACATCGTGAGTAACGGCATGCAGGTACAAAACTCCAGAGGCATCCAAAATGCTCAGTTTGGCATCAGGGCAGATGGTACCATGGTTTTCGGGTAAGCACCTTGCAGTAAATTATTCAATTTCAACGTATTTATTATTGCGCTTTTGATTTTACTTCATAGTAAAATCAACCCTAACATAGCCACTTTCTCAACCTCTCAGTATATTAAGGAACAGGGTGCACTTGTGAGGACATTACAAGGGATGCGGGTGAGGGAGAATCCAGTGCACTCAATATTCGTGTATAATTGTGTCGACAGAGATTGAAATGTCATCCTTTTTTGCTATCCCCTTCAGAAAGCGTCTATATGTGAAACGTATGTCGGGATTGGCTTCCGTCACCAGTGTGGGGCACCGGCCCTTTCTAGAGAGCATGTGGATTCACTGACCTGCTCCCTCCAAAGGGCCGATGTAGAGCTGGTGACAGACTATCCCGTCGTACGTTTCACGTATAGGCGCTTTCTAAGGGGAAATGTCTATACACGAAATGCACGTTGGGATTGTCTGACGTCAACCCTCTGGAGGGAGCGGGTGGGTTATGCAGCAGTATCGAACAGGTCCTGATCTCCGCTCCAACCACAGGCTTACGTGCGGGAAGGGAGAGGATTTTGTAGGTATGTTCATTTGGACTATCACTCATTACCCAGGCTTCATCCATTGTTGCGATCTTCCCTGAGAAATCTGGATCTCCTACTAAGACATTTGCAGGCTATGTTTCATGCATGTATATAGACACGCACACACACACGATAAGTCATTCGAGGACTGTCAGATTCCTCCCACTCCTTAGCTCCTATTACCTCTATGTATTGCTTGTGTTAGGCTGTGGCTAGGGTGATGCTGAGCTGGTGCGTCGCTGCGATGAAACACATTGCTACAATGCGTGTGACCAGCGGGTGTGCCCGTGTGCGCACGGCGCGCTCAGCTGCTTGCAGAGAAAAGTACATTTGTTTCTAGCGCGTCAGGCGAACCAGCTCCGTGACATCATGGCCGCACCCCCCGACATGCCCCCACATGCACCCAACAAGCTGGCCAGGAATCACACAGCCAAGCAGAGCACATGACGTCACAGCGCTCGAGCGCCAGCACGCACGCTCCCAGCCTGGCTGCAACCTTAGAGACCAACACTTGATTTAATAGGAACACACCCACTCCCTCAATTTTGTACGATTTTATATATTTTTTTTAGGCGCATAATAGTTATTTTATTAGTATTATTAAAAGTCAATTTTTTATCGCTACATTTGTGGGATTATTTGGAACTCCAGTGCAGCTTTTCGATCTGTTTTCTTTCTCTCCTTTTGTATGGCAAGAAAGGTCTTGGCATTTCAATCTGTCTACACAAATACAGGCGTATTGCATGCACTCTAATAGTGGCTTTTTGAAATCCCTTCTCTGGATTCTCTTTTTTTGTATTATGGGAATGATATGTATCATAATACAAAATGTGTATATGCCTGACATCCAGCTCTATAACATCCTCTCTCTTCCTTATTTAGCAAGCAGTGATTTTCTCCCAGAATATTAGGACTCGTGTGCTGGGTATGGTAAGGGCTAGGCTGGCATATTATGGTTAGGGTTAGACTGAACAATTTATGTTCAGCCATTGCAGGTGAACCGGCTATCACTGATGGCCCACTTAAAGTGAAATATGTGTAGTTTAGTAGGGACAATAGCCAGATCCTGGACTGTCGGCCTCAAAAGAAACTCCGTCTTGAATGATCACTTGTGCATCACAGAAAGAGGTGACAAATAGGTCACCACTTAGTTGGAGGACTTTATTAAAATGAAGATATCATGGACCTGACACCTATTCTGAAGTATACTGGATAGATATTTGTAAATTAAATCAAATGAGGCCAAACCCTTCATATCTAGGAGGTGATAGTGAATCAATTTTTTGCGTAAATATAGGGGCATGTGTGTCAAAATTAAGTGCTGGGGGAGCTGCAGGGCCTCTGTAAACCTTTACTTACCTTGGCTCTACACGCGTCGCCATGGCAACGCGGCGTCAAATGACGCAGCGAGGTAATTTGACGTCACGTTGCTATGGCAACGTGATGTCATGACGCCGGAGCCAAGGTAAGTGGGTGTCGGGGGTGCGGGGTGAGGAGACCGCCGGCAAGGGGGCGCAGGGAAAAAAGTTTGCGCCCCCCTGATGTAGAGAAAGCTAAATTTATACATTTAGCATGTGCGTGTTACATCTGTTTCTAGGGAAATAAAGGACTTGCTTAATGGAGGTGGTGCCCCAGGGTTAAAAAGGTATACGGAAATGATCAAATAATATCATGGGGAAGGGGGGGGGGTGCTTGTACCTCACTGGAATTGACCAAATTCCTTGAAGTTCCATGTATGAGAATGAAGCAGCAGCACTTTGAATTCAAAATTGACGAACACGTTTTATTATTTACATTACATAGTTCCAGCGTTTCGACCCCTCTCTGGCTTATCCTCAGTCCTTGTTTGTCAATTTTAAATTTGGATGGCTGCTGCATTCAGTTTTCTTGTGAAATAATAAAGCATCTGAGCAGAGATGGGGTGAAAAATTCTGATAGATGAATACCATAACAGTGGTTTTTATAGACTTGATCTGTGTATTTTCTAGTTATCTGTCAGAAGAGCAGGTCTTAGATGAAAAAAACCCCTTTGTGCAACTGTTGAGTGGAGTTGTATGGCTGCTGCGTAATGGAGAAGTTTACATTGAGCAGAGCAAAGCTGCAGAATGTGATAGACCTCAAACGACAGGTAAAGCTTCTTTGACAACAGTTGAATCAATTGGCAGTAAACATACCACACCTGTGTGCACGTGACTTGTATATGTGAAAGGAGTTAAAAACTCCAGCTATCCAACTGACTCACTAAAAATTAGCAATATCTCCCCCAAACCAGTCACACTACACCTCAATTATGCTGCCACCACCAAGAATAATTTAAGGTCTTGACTCGGGAGTCCTTGGCCTCCTATTTGATATAATTTTCACACAAAAAACAATTTCGCAAAATGTGTCAGAAGATGCAGTTGCCATCTTCAAAAAGGTACTAAGATCAATTAGAGCCCAAAGACAATAAATGTAATATCTGTAAAGTGGTACAGGGCTTTTTTAGAGAAAAGGAATGTTAAAAGACATACCATACAGGCATACCCCACATTAACGTACGCAATGGGACCGGAGCATGTATGTAAAGCGAAAATGTACTTAAAGTGAAGCACTACCTTTCCCCCACTTATCGATGTATGTACTGTACTGCAATCGTCATATACGTGCATAACTGATGTAAATAACGCATGTGTAACAGGCTCTATCGTCTCCCCGCTTGCACACAGCTTCGGTACAAGTAGGGAGCTGGTATTGCTGTTCAGGACGTGCTGACAGGCGCATGCGTGAGCTGCCGTTTGCCTATTGGGCGATATGTACTTACTCGCGAGTGTACTTAAAGTGAGTGTCCTTAAACCGGGGTATGCCTGTATATAAATTCAGACCGTTTCATAAAGTAAAATGATTAAACAGTGAACCTATATGTTACCAATGAACTATATTTGTTCCCGTCAGAGGTCTTGACGGTGAAGATATGAGAACCCGCGTGTTATGGATATCTCACCCATCTATGTTCTACTCTTGATACCCAATTACATTGTTTTTATGCCCAAAACTTTGCCCCTGTGACCAGGACAGGCCAACCATATTGGAAAAACTCTAAGCGTATAAAATACCCTGTAACCCCTAGGATAATGCTACCCTCACCGTTAAGACGAATGATTTTAGAGCACGCCGGGACATCTGTCTTGACGAATAATTTTAATCTTTGAGGCGGAAACAAATATCCGACATATGCAACCCAGACAACCTGTCATATTTGATATTATTGCACACGCTAATTTTGCCACCACAAATCTATATATATATTTTTTTTTATCCTTGTGAATTACATCAAATTTTAATTACTATACATTTTTTAATCTGTATTGAAAATGAGTGCTCTTTCTGTAACACTGTTTGTCAGAACTGTCTCAGGAATTTACCCTGATTCCCTTGACGATAATCTAGAGATCATGTGACCTCTTTTATACATCTGTACACCTTCACTAGTCACCACTATTATAAACACATTGTTTTATTGGCCTATTAATGCAAAGACCAGGTGGCCTCACAGGAGACATGGAAAAATAAAAAAAATTTAAACTGAAAGTTAACCCCTTGGTTGTTGTATTACTAAAACACCTCAATAGGTTAAAGGCATTAAAGTGACACAGAGAGATACATGTTTGCTTTGTTGGACTTTATTTATTTGTTCTATGAACTGTAGTTCATATGCTTATCCCGAAGTCTATCATTTCTCTTGCATCTTTCTGACCAGGCACCTTTGATCGCTTTGTTAATGTGATCTCAGCTAGGACAGCACTGGGACACGATCAGGAGGGTCGGCTTATCCTGTTTCATGTAGATGGGCAGACAGATGACAGGGGGTAAGACTGCCTGTTTCTAATAACAATATTACGTTTCTTAAACGTAACTCTCTTGGCATTTTTTATGTTTGAAGAAACCATTTTCACCACTGCAAATGATAATGTTGACACAGTCCGGGCGATTCCTTAGAGAGTGGCCCTCCTCCTGCAGCGTTGCTGCATCATGTTGTCGCATTGTTATGGCAACGCGTCGCTATGACAATGTGATGCTGCAGGAGGAGGGCTGCTCGGGAGGAGGTAAGACACTCCCCTCTCTCTCACACACACCTTGGCGTGAGGAATGGTCCTGCGCTGGTCCGGGGACTCCCCAACTCCCTCCGGGTGGGCAGAAGTTGAATCCCAGTGCCCACAGGAGGAGAGAGAGTATTGAAGGTGGTCAGGGCACCAGCAGCACGGCCCCACCAGGGCAACCTCGATCGCCCGATAGGGCAAGCCACCCATGAATGGTACGAAGTATTTGTAAACATATGCACTCCCATAAAAGCTAATATAGGTAAAATCTTATCTAGCTCCCACTTACACACAATCTAGCAGATCTCTGCTATGCTGACTGTAGGATGATCACGTTGCTTTACAATTTACCAACAGGACCAATCTGAAGTAATTAATATATGCATGGAAAAGATTAAAGTTTGTTTTTTGTAGGGATTGCAACTTTGAGGGTTATCAGAGGGAGTGTGAGCCAGCATCTTTAGTTGCTGGTGGAATCCACAGTTAAATGAATAAAACAAATAAGGATTTTATCTTGTTTCTTAGGTGCATGTTGCCTTTGACATATATTCAGCTTTCAATTATTTGAGTCTGTATAAGGTTATGTTTTAAACTTCCATGTATTAAGCGCCAAACCTACTTTGAGACGAATGCTTGCCCTGCTATATAGACAGTGGTTCTTTAGGGCAAAGAAAAAACACATTATTTTATCTGTGGTTGTAGTGTGGTTTTTAGTATTTTTCATGCCTACAGCTTCAGTGTAAATAGACCTGCCTCAATGCAGCAGAAACAGTTCTGTGATCTTATTTCCAGTTCGAAGACCTTCTTGAAGTCTACTTGCTATCAAACAGTCTACCAGTAGGAGGCGTCCTATATCTTTTTGCGATAGTTGGGCTTACATACTGTAGTTTTCACTGTGAATCACAGCCTGCAAGTTGCCAGTGCACTGCTCTGTATAATCATTAAAAGGTGTTGGGGGGGGGGGGGGGGAAAGCACTCGATCTTAATTTTAAGAAAGGGAGGGGACACCAGTCTCCATCAAAAAAGGATTTATATTTGTGTACATACACAAAAAAAGTGACATTTGCTATAGATTAATTAGACATGCTGTATACACAAATAGAAAAAAACTTACATCACTGACGCATTCGACCGAAGAGACTCGACATTTCGGGCTCTGGCCCTTTGTCAAGAGTCTACTAATCTAGTGACATTGTGTACCTTGTACTCTTGACAAAGGGCCCGAAACGTTGAGTCTCCCCAGGTGAGTGTGTCAGCTATGTGTGTGTTCTATTTTTGTATACAGCATGCGTAATCCAATGTAATTGTCACTTTTTCTGTGTATGTACACTTAAATACAAATACTTTTTTAATAGAGACTGTTCTCCTCTCTTTCTGAACATTAAGATTGAATGCTTTCACCCCCCCCCCCCCCCCACACACACACCTACCTTTTAATGTTTATACTTTGGATTCTCTGAATGAAGTTTACACAGGGGGAGTTGAGACTTCACTGTCCTCCGCGCGCATAGTAGGACTTTTCCCTGTCTTGCGCTTACACTACATGCTCTATAGTGTTCTTAATATATACCTGTGAGCTTTAAATATCAACAGGCGAGTACGCTTATTCAATTATTGCTCTGTATAATACCTCAACATTGCAATATTCGTGTGCTTCTACCTTACCTAAGCCTAATCCGTATTCACATTACAGATATTGCCCGTAAACATGTAAAAGTTGGATGTATAAGTGCACTGTTCTGCCCTCTATATAACTTTTATCTCAATAAGCTGAAATGAGAGAAAAAACTGTAAAAGACTGTTGTGTGCATTTACTGTAAATATGAATATGTTTCCATTTCATCAGTGGCCATTGGAAAATCAGTAAGCGTGTGCATAGAACATATTTAGGGACAGTTTTCATTGCATTACATAATGAAATAATCCTACAGCTTTATATTTTGCTTAATTCTTTAGCCTGAACTTGTGGGAAATGGCCAACTTCTTAAAAGGTCAAGGAGTTATTAATGCTATAAACCTGGATGGTGGAGGATCAGCTACTCTGGTTATAAATGGAACCCTCTCCAATTACCCGTCTGATCATTGGTATGTAATGTGAGGATGTGTAACTATGAAACCCAGTAAAAAAAAATATTCTGGTAGTTAAAATGATTTGTATTGATGTTAATGAGCCTCAATTAGCTTATCTTACGTACAATCCTCTCTGACTTCCTGTGCATCTGGTGAAATAGTGTTCACTTACTGTGCAGCCACGGGGGTAATTAGTGATGTCATCATTATCTCTGAGAGGAAGTAATATTGTGGTATTAATGTATAAAAATAGAACATTCACTCGAATAGGGCTCTACGATGTCTTCCAATATGGAATGTGTTTTATGGAGTCGTAAATATCCTCTCTCTAGCAGTGATTTTCAACATTTTTTTGGGTTCGGGAACCCCAGAATTCAATTGTGAAATTCTGGGGAACCCCAACCCTCGCCCCCCATCTCTCGTGTCTCTCCCCTCCTCACACTCTTCCCCCATACGCTCCCTATCCCCCACACTTTCTCCCTTACACTCACTCTCCCCCTCTCTCTTCTATATATACACACACCCTCCCCTTCTCACACTCCCTCACTCTTCCTCACACACACTCACTCCCCGCCCCCCACACAGACACAGACTCGCTCTCCCCGACACACACACAGAGACATTCTCACCCCCACACAGACACTCTCTCTCTTTCTCTCTCCCCTCTCTCTTCCCCTCCCCCACACAGACACACGCACCCACACTCTTCCCCTCCCCCACACACACACTCCCCCCCCCACCCCCCACACACTCTCTCTCTCTCTCTCTCTCTCTCTCTCTCTCTCTCTCTCTCTCTCTCTCTCTCTCTCTCCACCACACAGATACACTCTCCCCCGACACACACAGGCGCAACATCTGTCCCCTTCCCCCACACTGTTCACCCTCTTCCCTCTCCACCCCCTACCACCACACACACCATCCCCCACACAGACACACACTGTCTCTTTAAGGGAGCCGGGCTCTGGCGTTGATGCTTCCTCTCCCTCCTGTCAACCCGAAGTTGATGGCAGAAGCAGGGAGAGGAACGATAGCAGTGACTGTGCGGCTGCGGTTGCTGATGCCGGGTCCCTGCTATGTTGGAGGTGCCGCCAGGCCTGGCATAGCTGGGAGAGTTGTCTTAGCCCTTCCGCGCTGGCAGCCGCGTAACCCCTGAGGGGTGCTCAAGGAATCCCGGTCTTCCACCGAACCCTGGTTGAAAATCACTGCTTTATAGCCAAATAACTATGTGTATGTTAAAACTGAATACGGGATGCTGAACATTTTTCTCATAACATTACTGAGAACTATCAGGTTATTGCACTATTCTCTTGTGTCCTCAGTGTGGTTGAGCCAAAGTGGCGTTGCCCAAGGAGCATCTCTACTGTTCTATGTGTTCATGAGCCATTCTGTGATCCCCCTGATTGTGGAGGTCACGGACAATGTGTTGTAGGAGAGTGTCAATGTACTGACTACTGGACGGGACCTGCTTGCAAAGTGCTCTATTGTGGGCCATCAAACTGCAGTGGACATGGGACCTGCACCCAGAGTAAGTCATTTTCTTTTTTTTTTGTTTCAATTTGTTTTTTATTCAAAGACAATAGCCTCAGATACCTGAGAAGATAGACGCATTGCTGTAGGTGTTTAACAGGGTAGCCAAAAAGGAAAAATACAGTGTAGGTTATACAGGTTATACAGGGGGGCGACATGCAGTTGGAAAGTGAGTTGTAGGACTATTATGGTTACTAGGGGGGTGGAGAGATCAGGGAGGTGCTACTACAAATGCCGTGTTAATCTTGGAGTTTCTGTCTTATTCTGCGTCATTGTAGGACAAAACGTTGTGTGGGAAGCATTGCGTTAGCCACAGAACGGTATTGTTTATTCGTTTTTTATTATTACGCTCGGCTAACACAGTACATGTATGTATGTATGTATGTATGTATGTATGTATCACAGAAATAGCCGTGTTAGTCAGTTGCAATAGTGCAGAATAAATGAGTTCTTCAGTATTAGGTGATACCTTTTTTATTTGGACTAACAATTTATGTCATAGGACAAGCTTTTGAGAGTTCTCCTCTCTTCCTCAGGTCAGCAATACGGGTTTACAATGGAATCTATGGCTAAAACAGAGGTTTGGAAAGCAGAAAACACAGATTTAGATAAGGTGGGGGACAAAGGGATGTTTGAAGAAATTGGAAGGGTAATAAAACGGTGACAAGTAACAGCATTTATTTTTTAGCACGTTTTTTAGCACATTCTTGTAAAGCGCTGCTAGTTTTACGTAGCGCTTTACAGAGACATTTTGCAGGCACAGGTGCCTGTCCCGTGGTGCTTACAATCTATTTTTTGATGCCTGAGGCACAAGGAAATAAAGTGACTTGCCCGAGGTCACAAGGAGCCGACACCGGGAATTGAACGAGGCTCCCCTGCTTCAAACTCGGTGCCAGTCAGTGTCTTTACTCACTGAGCTGCTCCTTCTCTCCAATGGAATGTTTAAACGCACCCAAGAACGGAAAACATTTGAACTCAGAATGATAAGACTCTTTGACACCAAAACAAGAGGTCTTAATGTGGATATGGGGTTTCTCACACACTATCAAAATTGTTTGTAATTATACTGCCTGCCTCTCTGCCAATGTTCTTATCCACAACTCCCCCCCCCCCCCCCACCTCAGCATCCCATTCTCCCTCCATGCTGTTACTTGTCACCGTATTATTACCCTTCTTATTTCTTCAAACATCCCTTTGTCACCCCTTCTTATCTAAATCTCTGTTTTTTTCTGCTTTCCAAACCTCTGTTTTAGCCATAGATTCCTTTGTAAACCAGTCTTGCTGACCTGAGGAAGAGAGAACTCTCGAAAGCTCGTCCTATGACATATAAATTGTTAGTCCAAATAAAAAAAGGTATCACTTAATACTGAAGAGCTCCTTTATTTTGGTGTGTGTGTGTGTGTGTGTGTGTGTGTGTGTGTGTGTGTGTGTGTGTGTGTGTGTGTGTGTGTGTGTGTGTGTATTACATATATGCACACACGATTTTCAAAAAACTGCTTCCCTTTTGCTCTTACAATATTAATACGGCATTGACGTTGTGTATACGAAGCTTTCTCTCTGAGTTTTTTTTAAGTAGGGATGCAATTAAGATTTCAATACTTGTAAAAGAGGGGAATTTCTGAAAACACATGGATGTACATTGTCTTTTAATATACCCTTAAAATAAATAGTATAAAAATATATCTACTTTTTGTATAATAACTTTTTTTTTCTACTATATTTTGCAGATGGATGTGCATGTGATGCTGGCTGGATGGGCAGTGTGTGCGATAATGGTAATGCAAGTATACTATCAAGCAACTCACATTTTAGGAGAGTTGGCGTAAAAAAGTAGACTTTAGACAGGATTGAAAGAGGTCTCCAGAGCTGAACCCCATTCAATTCAGCTCTGGGGACCCCCCAGCTTCCAGAGATTCCTCCGTAGGGGGTGCTAGTAGCTGATCCGGCTCATCTAGCTGGCACTGAGGGATCAAGAGATGGCTGCTTTTTTTTTAAGTTCCGGCGTCCTTTTGAGCCAATAGGGAGCCGTGACATCATCGGGTTTGCCTTCCTATTGGTTAACGTGACACGGAAACTTTAAACCCCAGCTAGCTCAGCCGATGCGGCTACTGGCATCCCTTATGGAGGTATCAGCTCCGGAGACCCTCTGCTTCAATCCTGCGTTAAAAAAAGGCACGCTCAGCAGACAATAGATCTGTTGAAACAAATGGAGATTAATTTAGAAACACAGAATGATGAATGGCAGCATACACCGTTGAAATCTCTGTGCAGAGATGGTACACATACGGCTAACATTGATATCAAATCTTCTGAGTTTAATTACAAGCGTTCTAAATGTATCCCAGCTCCAGCTCTGCCCCGGCTGTATGCAGAGGCTAATTCATGGTGTAGGTTTAAGGGTAAATTCTGTATAGTCGGAAGTGAATGTTTTCGGACAATAATCTGTAGAAGTCAATGGGGATTTGTATCTGAAAACAGCCCGAGCGACTATTTGGACTATATAGAATCTACCCCTTTCCCTGCCTCCAGCTCCATCCCCTCACACACCTTGCAGTGGAACCTAAAGATAGTCATGTTAATTTTTGAAGACACCACTTAAAGGGGCAGTCCAATGCAGCGGGGCAATTTAGGTACAGCTCAACCCTTGTTATAGCGCGATCCGCTTATAACGCGGTTTTAGCATGAAACCCGAATTTAAAAAAAAAAAATTGCTCACTGCACACTGCACACTGCACACTGCACACACTCACTGCACACACTCACTGGACACACTCACTGGACACACTCACTGCACACTCACTACACACTCTCACTACACACTCTCACTACACACACTCACACTGCACACTGCACACACTACCAGCACTCACTCTCACTGCACACTACACACACTCACTGCACGCTGCACACACACTCACTGCACACACTCTCACTGCACGCTGCACACACTCACTGCACGCTGCACACACTCACTGCACGCTGCACACACTCACTGCACGCTGCACACACTCACTGCACGCTGCACACACTCACTGCACGCTGCACACACTCACTGCACACACTCACTGCACGCTGCACACACTCTCACTGCACGCTGCACACACTCTCACTGCACGCTGCACACACTCTCACTGCACCCTGCACACACTCTCACTGCACGCTGCACACACTCTCACTGCACGCTGCACACACTCTCACTGCACGCTGCACACACTCTCACTGCACGCTGCACACACTCTCACTGCACGCTGCACACACTCTCACTGCACGCTGCACACACTCTCACTGCACGCTGCACACACTCTCACTGCACGCTGCACACACTCTCACTGCACGCTGCACACACTCTCACTGCACGCTGCACACACTCTCACTGCACGCTGCACACACTCTCACTGCACGCTGCACACACTCTCACTGCACGCTGCACACACTCTCACTGCACGCTGCACACACTCTCACTGCACGCTGCACACACTCTCACTGCACGCTGCACACACTCTCACTGCACGCTGCACACACTCTCACTGCACGCTGCACACACTCTCACTGCACGCTGCACACACTCTCACTGCACGCTGCACACACTCTCACTGCACGCTGCACACACTCTCACTGCACGCTGCACACACTCTCACTGCACGCTGCACACACTCTCACTGCACGCTGCACACACTCTCACTGCACGCTGCACACACTCTCACTGCACGCTGCACACACTCTCACTGCACGCTGCACACACTCTCACTGCACGCTGCACACACTCTCACTGCACGCTGCACACACTCTCACTGCACGCTGCACACACTCTCACTGCACGCTGCACACACTCTCACTGCACGCTGCACACACTCTCACTGCACGCTGCACACACTCACTGCACGCTGCACACACTCTCACTGCACGCTGCACACACTCTCACTGCACGCTGCACACACTCTCACTGCACGCTGCACACACACTCACTGCACGCTGCACACACTCTCACTGCACGCTGCACACACTCTCACTGCACGCTGCACACACTCTCACTGCACGCTGCACACACTCTCACTGCACGCTGCACACACTCTCACTGCACGCTGCACACACTCTCACTGCACGCTGCACACACTCTCACTGCACGCTGCACACACTCTCACTGCACGCTGCACACACTCTCACTGCACGCTGCACACACTCTCACTGCACGCTGCACACACTCTCACTGCACGCTGCACACACTCTCACTGCACGCTGCACACACTCTCACTGCACGCTGCACACACTCTCACTGCACGCTGCACACACTCTCACTGCACGCTGCACACACTCTCACTGCACGCTGCACACACTCTCACTGCACGCTGCACACACTCTCACTGCACGCTGCACACACTCTCACTGCACGCTGCACACACTCTCACTGCACGCTGCACACACTCTCACTGCACGCTGCACACACTCTCACTGCACGCTGCACACACTCTCACTGCACGCTGCACACACTCTCACTGCACGCTGCACACACTCTCACTGCACGCTGCACACACTCTCACTGCACGCTGCACACACTCTCACTGCACGCTGCACACACTCACTGCACGCTGCACACAGCACACTGCACACACTCACTGCACACACTCACTGCACACACTCACTGCACACACTCACTGCACACACTCACAGCACACTGCTCACAGCACACTCACACAGCACACAGCACACTCTCACAGCACACAGCGCACAGCACACCACACTCACACACCCCCTCCCACTCCCCCTCCCTACCTTTGGTGTCAGCTGCTGAGATCGGAGCGGAGCTGGCATCGGGAGGAGGAGGGGGGGTATCGGTAGGGGGTGTGTGGTGTGGAGTCCGGTAGGGGGGTGAGTGAGGAGCAGGCTGGGACTCGGAGGGCCGCGTGGGCTAGCCCCAAAACTGATTATGCCGCGGAGGACCGGTAGATGTGGGGGCCTCGGGGGGGGGGGGGAAGTGGATGCCGGTGGAGGGGGATGGGTGGTGGGGGGGGGAAGGTAAGGAGCAGGCTGCGGCTGGACTCGGAGGGCCGCTGCTGGGGGACGTGTAGGGCTTCCGGCCACCTCTTCCCTCCCTCCTTCCTCCCTCCCGATCGAGCGCGCGGTGGCCATTTTTTTTTATTAGCGCAACCACGTTTCTAGCGCGGTCGGATCGGTTGGCCCCCGAGGACTGCGCTATAACGGGGTTGAGCTGTATTTATTTTTGCTAAAGAGGCAGTTTAAGCGCACTTTAAAAAAATAATAATATTCATCTTTTGTTATATATGCTGCCTTCAATTTAACTTTACAGGCAGTCTTCGTTTTACAACGCTTCGTTTTACAACGAATGGCTTATCCAATGCTGTGCAATGCATACCTATGTTCATTTATACAACGCCAAAATGGCTTATCCAACGCTCTTACAACGCTTTGCAACGTTGTTTATGTGTATAGAATATATATATTCTATAATATTATATTATACTATATAATATATTATTATATTATATATTATGTTATATTATATATATATATATATATATATATATATATATATATATATATATATATAAATACAGTATATATACTATATAATTTATGTGTGTGCTGCATATCTTATTGCCTGCGTAAAATATTTGGTGTATTTTAGTGTTAAAAATGCCTTCAGGAACGGAACCTTTCATTTAAACAGTGATCCTATGGGAAAAAAGTGTTTCAATTTAAGACGTTTCACTATCCAACGCCATTTTGAGTAACGCATTGTGTCGGATAACCGAGGACTGCCTGTATTGAAAATTAATTACCTAAGCTGCCAATCGATTAGTTCTCCCATGATAGATCAGCAAATTCCTGCTTCCCAGGGTTGACTTAATGAGTCACCTTTTAGTTTCAATTGATCCTTCTGTCAGTGTCACTCAGCAGCTACAATGTATTCTTATATTACTACGGTAACATTATCTATTGTTACAGTTTGCAGCTCAAACTGCTGGGAATATTGGCAACAAATAATTACAAGCAGGAACGTGTTACACATATCTTGTACTGCTGGGTAGGTGTGCTGAACCTGTTTTATATAAATCAAAGGATAATCAGTATATTAAAACTCATTTAGATGGCAGTAAGAGTTGAATAAAAAACAAATAGTAAATATTATCTAATACTACAGAACTGATTTATTTAAAAAAAAAAAAAAAACACACATGGAATATTGCATGGATTGCTCCTTTAAACAATTTTGCATAATTAGAAAGATTCAAGTTAAAATGTCACTTATTTATATCCTCAGAATTGTTATTCTGATTGGAGCACTGACAATGTACACAATACTATACATATAACTGTGCAAACACAATGAGTTCTTGTCCCGGAGAGTTTATAATCCAATTTTGATGCCGGAACCACTGGAAGATAATGTGGCTCGCCCAAGGTCTCGGTGGGTCCATGTACTCCTATTTATTAGATGCCTCTGTTTATTTGTTTCACTAAAGGTTGCATCATCATTACTTTAGGAACAAAGAACAACAACAAAATGCAAATTACCTGGAAATTCTGAAATTGGGCATAACAAGAGATTCGATAAAGATTTTCAAATATGTTTATTTGTATCCCAAAGTATTAGTGTAGTCAGTCCAAAAAAAAAATAATATATATATATGTATATATATAGTGGCAGTTGGAAAGATTGCACATAGGCACGTGTTTAGCCATCCTTTCATTTTTATTTTGATTAACAAGCCAAGCTACTTTTAATGAAGCCATTATGTAATACCTACAATGACGTTTCAGAATTACACATACACATAATTAGTCTTGGCATAACAACAAATAAAATAACTAAATAACTATCGCGGTTACAATATTGTAAAAAGTGAGATTACGAGGAGTAGAATTTCTGCTTTTTTATTATGGCCTTGTTTTAGCTTTTAGAAATATATCAAATCAAATGAATTTCAATGAACCCACAAAAGGCATTTTTCGTTTGTTGCACATCAAAGAAAGAATAATTCATGTTTTTGTATGGCGTTTGAGGTCAACCTTTGCGGCTACTGCTGATTTCAGAATCCATTTTCTTTTTTTTTGCTGCAAACGGTTAGATCAAGGACTGTTTCTTGTGTGAGATTACTACTGTATTGCACTTATGTTCTGTTGCATTCTTTTTTTTTTTTTTTATTAGCCTGTGTTCAGGGTTTCTATGGTGATGGATGCACCAGGGAATGTCATTGCCAGAACAATGGAACTTGTGACCATGTCGATGGGACATGTGGATGCTTAGCTGGATACAAGGGATTGTTCTGCGAACAGGGTAATGTTTCTGCCATTTTTGCATTGTGATTATTTATGCTTTGTTATTTTGTGTTCTGCCATGCTTAGTATCACAGCTATGGAATGGAATATATACAGTATTTCAGGAAACGATTCACTTTCTGTATAAAGTCTTTTGTGAGGTAGGAGTTTTCGTGTTGTCTCAGTGTTGGAAGTATCAGAGTTCACTTTTAACTGCAATTGTACCTTTCTAGTTGCTTACTTCTGGACCTTCATATAATGGTCACCTGATGGTACAAGACAGTAGTGGGTAATTGTGGTCAGATGAGTTAGGCCCGTAATATAGTGGGCGCCTGTGTGAACGCTCGTGCACGTGATGCACACTTTTTGTGTGTACGGTCCGTGCTGCTGTGAGCGACACACACACATACTTTGTTATGGATATGAGACTTGCTAAACAAATGTTGTACATTTTATACAGCTTACTTAATTACATCAGGATATTAAATTACTGACATGCTGTTTGTCATTAATATAATCAGCTTAATACACAGCCGATTTGGCTTTTCATTACAACATTTTTATTAATTAAAATAATATTGGTATGATTTATTTACTCCGTTTACTTCCGGATGGTCCAGTAATGCATTATAGATTGAAGGACTTACTAACAGTGATGGCATCAAAGCAGCAACTCTTAAAAAATGTGGAAAGCAGCAGGAAGTTTCCATACATATATACACATACATATATATACACACATACATACATACACACACACATACATTGCAAACTGAGCGGTAGCGGCGCGAAAACGTACTTTTCACAGTCTTCCCCCCCGATCACCCGGCTCCACGCTCACTGCCGTGCGCATGCGCGGCCCTAGCATACAATCGCTGGCTAACCACAACCAATTATAAGTGCCGCGTGCGCGCGCAGCTAGCGCGCCCACTATATTACGGGCCTTATTCACATAAAGGATGTTCACCCCCTAAAATGCAAAAACGTCAAAGTAGGGCTGCATTTTTCTTAGTTTAATGGTTTTTATTGGCTGCCTCACTAAACCAAAGCGCTGTTTCAAATATGTTATTACTAAGATATGAAAATCTAATGGGAGGTGTTAACCTTAAAAGGTTGAACATGCGCTAAATACACATTGTGGTTATTGGCACCAAATATTTGCTGATTTTCTTTTTTTAAATTGTAAATAAGTAGGAATCCTTAAACTGTCCCATCAAACCATCATTTTAAGCACACGTTTTGTCATCCGCAATAGTAGTTTAGCTAATTGGTCTATCTTGCGTGCAACCAATCGAGTAATAGAAAAAAAATACATAAACATAAAATCAGTGAATTAAATATCTCTTCCATAATCATTTATAATTGCATAATAAGCCCCAAGGAGTTTGGTTATAATTTAATACATGGGGAAAAAAAGGCCTATATGGGGCCTGGATTTAAACCATGAATGATTGGGTTAAACAACAATCAAACCGTTGGTGACTGTCCATCCAAATCTCCTCTGCTGAAGGGACTCTTCTGAAGACTTGTAGAAGTTATCCGAACAAGCCGTTGGAGTATTATTTATTGTGCATATTATTAGCTATTTTAGCATTTGTTTAGTATTTGTTTTTCTACATTTATACATGTTCACTCATATTGTATCACTTGTATGACTAGCGCTTTAATCACTAATTTCCTGTTCACCCTGGCAGTGGGCACCGTAGGGGTTAACTCCATCCTCAGCTTAGCAGGACAGGAAATTGAATTCTTGCAGGTAGGCCATAAAGGCCCCTCCCACTACCTGCAGATTAGTTTTTTTCCTGCCCTACAGCTAGGAGCAGGTTTTGTTATTTTTTTTTAAATAGGACTCTCCTGACTGTAATTAGTGCAGTAAAGCCAGGGAATCTCAACCTCTCTTGTCCCTGAAGCTCTGATCGATACCTAGTGGGTATCAAGATGGAGGCCTGCACGACCGGGTAGTCCTACGGAATTGTCTCGGAACGCTGGGGCAGAGCAGCAGGGCTGTTTGAGCAACAAAGGCTCAGTGTATATCGCACAGGCGTCTAAGAACGCAGCTGTGTGGGAGAGACAAGCCGGCCGGGCTTCTCAGGCAGAGCATAGCGCGTGCACGTTCTAGCGTGCGTGCTGCGTCCCACCGGCGGGCATGAGAGCTCCGGCTGGGCTAACGTCGCTGTGCGACGGAACACAGTGTGTGAGAGGAGCCCTGAAGCAGCCACAGCATGGAATGTCCGGAGATAGAAGAAATCAGCTCCAAGAAGCTGAAGTAAAGGGTCGCTGACAAAAATTAGGTGAGTCCTTAGATTAGTTCTACAAAAGGATTTAAGAGAGTGGATTGGAGGAACTAAAGAAAGATTTTAATTTAATTTGAATTAATTTTTTTACTTTAGTTCTATGGTTATACAACCAGAGGAAGGAACTTGTAAGGCGACAGTAGAGTCCCTACATCAGAAGAAAAAAGCTGCTAAAAAAAACTAAGTGGTGTGCAGCTTGTGAAAAGCCAGCCTTAGAGGGCAAGACGCTTTGTGCAGACTACCTTAAAGCTGCAGCAGGAGAGTCAAATGAGCAGATGAGTACTTTTCTAGCTTGGATGAAAGATGCAGTAAAACAAAGTGTTGATTCTGCAATGCAGCAAACAGTGAAGACACAGCAAAAGAGAACAAGGTCTCAGACCAGCATGGATAAAGTAAGAGATTCCTCATCAGACGAATCAGAATTGATGTGTTAGGCTAAGGCCCCGCTGTATGCGCTGGCGCGCCCGCCTTGCGCCCTGATGGCGTGTGCACGGCACTTCACCGCGATCTGCGGTCTTTAGAGAGCCGTTTCTACACGCGGGGCTGTGGCCAAAACGAGTTGGGTGGGCGGGACCATAACGGGGGCATGGCCATGATGTACAATTTCTGGTGTGTGTGTCTGTGTGTCCAGTATTGAGGAAGGATCCACCCCCTGCCGACGATCTCCCCTCCTTACTGGCTCCCTGCCACACCACGTGATGCGTCGCCGCTCGGGATCACAATCCTATTGTAGCCCCTGCTGGCTGACGTGTCACAGTGCGAAGTGAGCCTGGCAGCGAGGAGGGACAGTGGCCGACTAGGGAGGAAGTAAGGAGCTGGCGAGTGGCGCGCATGCCGCCAGATGCAGCAGGACCCAAGCCTTACCAGGTGTCAGATGGGGAGTGTGATTCATCAGAGCAAAGTGGAAGAATCAGAGCTTGGTTTAGAAATGGTGGACCCTCTTATAAAGGCAATGAGGGAAACATTGGAGCTAGAGGATAAGGAAGAAATGGTTCAAAAATCAGATAAATTATTCGGGACAAGGCAGGAGAAAACCAGATGTTTTCCAATTCATCAAGTGATCAAAGAGATGAAACAGATGGAATTGTCATAGCAGAACGAAATATGCCCAAAAAGTTTAATAGAATGTATCCATTTTCACAAGAAGAGGTAAAGCACTGGGAAGTCGGTCCTAAAATTGATGCAGCAATATTCAGGGTGTCAAGGAAAACAACTATACCAGTTGAAGATGCAGCATTCCTCCAAGGATGTAATGGATTAATAGATGGATAGTGTTTTAAAAAAGGCTTATGTGACAGCTGGTACAGCATGAAACCAGTGATATCAACGACATCAGTGGCAAGAGCAATGCGGATATGGATTGCTATTATAGAAGAAGCATTGGAGAAAGGAGTAAAGAGAACTTCTATTCTGAAGGCGTTGTCAGAAATCAAGTGGACAGCGGACTACATAGCGGAAGAGTCACTGGATGCAGTGAGACTGGCAGCCAAGTCAATGGCTTGTACAGTAACAGCAAGAAGAGCACTATGGCTCAGAAACTGGATGGCAGACACAGCTTCCAAGAACAGTTTATGCAATTTGCCCTTTGAAGGAGAATTCCTATTTGGGAATAAATTGGATGCGATTATAAATAAAGCGTCAGGAGGTAAAAGCACGTTTTTACCACAAGAGAGTAAAAATAGAAGATACAGCCCTACATTCCATCAGACGGAAAAGACACAGTATAGGGAAGCAAGAACATATCGTCCTAGGAAACCGTTTTCAAGGCAAAAGTCATAGAGAGGCGGACAGAATAAGCTTGTTTATGGCGCCAGAGGGAGAGCGTCATTTGCCAGAGAAAAATTCTCATGAAGGTCAGGGTGTCCAGCGACTTCCAGTTGGGGGAAGACTGAACCAATTCGAAGTGACATGGGCCCAATCAATAAAAGACCGGTGGTTACTACATATCATTTCTTTAGGGTACCACCTGGAGTTCAAGGACATTCCAAGAAGGGATATATTTTTAAGAACAAAATATACTCGGACGAAAGAAAAAATAAAGCAAATGAGTTTGATCTTGAAGGATTCATTACAGGCCAATGTAATAACAAGGGTTCCTTAAAGACAGAGGAGAAAAGGCATTTATTCCAAAATTTTCTTGATAGAAAAGACATCAGGAGGATTAGAGCAGTACTGTATTGGATCTAAGAACAGTAAATACCTATTTACGGGTAAGAAAATTAAAAATGATTTCATTAAACATCATCATTCAAGAAGTAAAACCAAAGGATTGGATGATATCAATAGATCTAAAAGATGCCTATTGACACATTTCTATAGCAAAAAGACATCAAAAATTGCTCAGATTTATAGTAAATCAACAACACTACCAATATGCGGCTCTGCCGTTTCGACTGGCAACGTCTACCAGAACATTCACAAAGGTGTTAGCCCCATTGATAGCAGAATTAAGGAAAAGGGGTGTGGAGATTTATCCATATCTAGACGAAATTCTGATCAAATCACAAAAAGGAGAAAAACTGCTACTAGACAGAAACATTGTCGTGTCTTTTCTAGAACAGTATGGCTGGATCATAAATGTCGTCGACAATAGCCAGCTAATACCAACACAGTCAATAAAATTCCTGGGAGTTGAATTTCACACGGCGGAAGAAGAGGTGCGATTTGCCATACTCAAGTATCCAACATATTGGAATTCAGAGAAGAACGCTCAAAACAGCGAACACATCAGCAGCAGCAGACTGCATGAGACTCCTGGGAAAGTTTACTTCAACGTTAAACGTAGGAAAATGTGCAGATCTACACATGAGACCATTGCAACAAAAATGTTTACAACAGTGGAACGAAGATCCCAAGGATGTAAGACAAAACATATACATATACCCACACACAAAGATAGAACTAAGATGGTGGGATAAGACACAGAACCTATTAAAAGGTTGCACTAGAAACTATGGGTAACAATCACCACAGACGCAAGCAGCGCAGGTTGGGGAGCCCAATTGGGGGACTTACTGGTACAGGGTTCTTGGACAACCAAAGAACAACAGTTATCATCAAACCTGCTGGAACTCAAAGCAGTGCAGAAAGCATTGGAAGCATTCCAAAGCCAGGTAAAAGATGGAAATGTACAAATAAAGTTAGACAACAGAGCTGTGGTAAAATATATAGCCAAGCAAGGAGGAACAAGAAGCAAAAGACTTGATGAGTCTAACATCAAAGATTCTATCATGGGCAGAAGGCTATGTTACAGATATAACAGCCGTACATATTCCAGGGCCGGAAAATATTACAGCAGATTTTCTCAGTCGCAACCTGATTTACCAGGGAGAATGGACGTTAGACAACCAAGTATTCCACAGGTTGGTAGAATGCTGGGGACATCCAGAGATAGATCTGATGGCTACTTGCCAATACAGAAAGGTGGCGAATTATTGCGCAAGGCATTTTCATCCCACTGCAAGTCACACAGATGCCCTCAGTTTCGAGTGGCAATTCAATCTGGCATACTGTATCTGTTTCCTCCAATTTCAAAGATGGTGAGGAAGATCAGGAGCGATCAAGCAGAAGTGATTGATACTGGTGGTACCATATTGGCCGAGAAAACCATGGTTTGCCCATCTCATAAACATGGTAATAGACACTCCGTGGCATCTTCCAAATATCAAGGAACTGATGCAACAAGGACCAGTATATCACCCAGACACCAAACAATTGACCATGGCGGCTTGGAGATTGAGTGGGAGACATTGAGAGAAAAAGGATGTTCAGATAGAACAATAAAAACTTTGTTGGAAGCAAGAAAAAAAATCTACTTCAACAGTGTACTATCGAATTTGGTTATGCTTCAGAGACTGGTGTGTGATACAGAGACAAAAGTTTTGTTCTCCAAATACTGTGACACTAGTAAAGTTTCTACAGGAAGGGTTTGATAGAGGACTCCGCCTCAGTTCATTGAAGGTACAAGTTTTGGCATTGTCGGCACTTTAGAGAAGAATCTAGCAACTGAGAGACTTATTACTGCTGCGGCCAAGTTTATTCGAGCATTTGCCCGTTCTTGGCCGCAGCAGTAGCCTGGCGCGCGCCCGAGGGTGACGGGCGCGCGCCGAAGCAGCGGAAGAGCGCCCTCCGATCGGGGCGCTCTCCCTACCGCTGCCGGGTCCGCCGGGTCCCCCGGAACCCCCTGCCGCCGTCCCGCGATCGCGGGACACCAGGGCTCCCTCGGGGAGCCCTGGACGCGCGTGCAGGGGGCGCAGGCTCCCGAAGACGCGTGACCGCGCGTCTATGACGCGCGGCACGCCGAGGGGCGGCCACTAGCAAGCCGGGAAATCTCCCGGCTTGCGGTACCGGCCACACTTTAATAAAGTGTGTCGGTAGTGTATATGTTTCTTACAAGCGGTCAAGAGATCAAGACCACAAGTCAAGAGTAGAGTGCCGACATGGGACCTGTCACTGGTACTGGATGTTCTCACTATGCACCTGTTCAAACCTTAAAGTTTCTATCATGGAAGGTGACATTCCTGATAGCTATCACATCAGTAAGTAGAGGGGAAGAATTACAAGCCTGGTCTTGTAAAGAACCGTTTCTGGTCATCCACCAGGATAAAGCAGTGTGGCGACCAGTATATCATTTTTTGCCGAAAGTAGTTAATCAATTTCATATGAACCAAGAAATTGTAATTCCTTCATTATGCCCATTTTGTAGTAAGGTGCTTGAAAACCTATATTGAAAGGGTGCAGGACATAAGAAAGTCAGATAGGCTGTTTATCATTCCTGAAGGACCAAGGACGGGGCAAGCAGTGTCCAAAGCGACTGTATCCAATTGGATTGTATCAGGAAAGCATACGAAAACAAAGGACAAAATCCTCCTTTAAATTTAAAAGCACACTCAACAAGAGCCATGGCCACTTCATGGGCATTTAAGGCACTGGCATCACCATGACAAATCTGCAAAGCGGCAGTGTGGTCTTTATTTAACACATTTATGAAGTATTGCAGATTGGACATTCAGGCTTCAGCTGACGCAAGCTTTGGGCGAAAAGTGTCAGTCTGTAGTAAAATAAAGTGGAAAATGTAATGAATAAAATGGTTGAAACTGATATTGGCATATGGGTTTTGTTTTCCCTCCCTAAATAATACTGCTGGGCTATGTCCGTGCGGTGCCCACTGCCAGGGTGAACCGGAAAAGAGAAAAGGTAAACAACTTACCGTCTTTTTCTTTTCCTGGAACCATGGCAGTGGGCACATAGTTACCCTCCCTATGTGTGCCTAATATATATATATCAGTTGTATTTTTCAGCCATGGGAGAATCCAAAGACTAATCTGCAGGTAGTGGGAGGGGCCTTTTATGGCCTACCTGCAATAATTTAATTTCCTGTCCTGCTAAGCTGAGGATGGAGTTAACCCCTACGGTGCCCACTGCCAGGGTGAACAGGAAAAGAAAATGACAGTAAGTTGTTTAAATGTTCTCTTTTTTCACCCTATAATTTAATACAGCTGGGATCGCATAGGGTAATAAAGGCCATATTTACCAAGTGGTGCTATTCCGTTAGAACCCTTCCGATACCAGAAGACATCTAGCAGGGAAAGTAATGAGGCAGTAATGTGTCTATAGTAAATATATGGGCCTAAATGTCTGCCGCAGACCATTTTGTTTTCGAACTGATAAAGGAATCGTGCATTTATTTTATTTCTGGACATCCTGTCCAGCTATTCTTACCCACTAATCACATAAGGAAGGAAAGGTGAATAGTATAAGAAGACGGATACATGTCCATTAACAAAAGTGCATATTTACCTAATGATCGTAGAACAGAAATCGGACCAAATAACCACAGACTCGCCAGAACCCAGTTTTTGTAAGGTTTGCATTTTCTTTATAAATTTTTTTTTTTGCTGATCCATAAATGGCAGTACTTCAAAAGGAACAATGTGATTATATATCTGCATTTGCATCAGTATCTCAGCTGATACAGATTATTATTATCTTTTATTAATAAAGGGCCAACATATTCCGCAGAGCGGCACAATGGGGGTACAGAGATTTGATAATTACATAAACAGAGTTACATGCAAATAAGTACAAACTGATACAGAAGTTAATGAGGGTCCTGCTCATGAGAGTTTACAATTTAGAGGGAATAAGGGACAATGTTGAAACAAAAGGTAAAGTGGCTGCTCATAGTGGGATGGAATATACATTAGACAGCTGATCCCATTAAGGTTTGAGGATGGGGATGTTAGGGTGTTATATAGCGTGGAGATTGGAGATACCAATTGGATGTTCAATGTTCTGCTGCACAATTGTGAACTCAATTGTTCTGAGTTTATTCTTTTCTGTGTATGTTGCAGACATACATATGGAATCAGGACTTGCAGGATATATTAGTGACTTTAGAGGCATGCAGGGGCACATATTATAAGAGTGAAAAGTGATTTAGACAAACTGGTTGATTGTGGCAGCTACCCCTTAGATGAGTATAGTATTAATGGTACCATGTCAACCACCAATAGAGGACAGGGCCATGGGAGTCATCATTTCATATTACTTCAAAGTAGGCAAGCAATGTGACAAAGCACAGTTAATGGAAACAGGGTGACTGGTTGTATAAGGCAGGGGAGCGCAAAGTGGGGGCGTGAGATTCGCTGCGGGGGGGGGCTGTTGTGGGTACATGTCATAATAAAAATTTCCTCAAGTCGTAATGCAGGAGTGCGCAAAGTGGGGGCTTCGCTGCGGGGCGCGCAGGGTTTACAGAGGCCCCGGGCACTTCCCGAAGGCATTTAAATGAATGCCGGGGGAGCTGCAAGGCCTCTATAAACTTCGCCATGCCAGTGCGGCATGACACGTCGCCATGCCAGTGCGGCATCAAATGACACCGCAGGATCGTGTGACGTTGCCGTGGCAACGTGACGTCAGAATCAAGGTAAGCGGGTGGGGGGTGGGGGCATGAGGAGAGGAGGACAAACGGCAGAGGGCGCCGGGAAAAAAAATTGCGCTCCCCTGGTATAAGGAATGGTACTAGCAACAGAACAACAGAAACAGAGAGGTGATAATGCTGTGTTCCGTTCTGGAGACCATATCTCTAGAAGGACATTAATAAATTAGATGTATTAAAATGCTGCATGGAGCACATCATAATTTTTTTTGTGAAAGACTAACATTAATGTGGAAGAGAAAGTAGGATGTGAAAGGAACGTTGGAAAACATTGAGGGTTTCATCAAGGGAAGCACATTTTAGAAAAAGAGAAGTGTTGGAACAAGAATTCATGCTCTACAGGCGAGAGAATGGGAGGCTCAGGGGAAATGTGGTGGAGTACTTCTTCACATAACGGGTAGTGGCTTCATTTAAAAGCCTCCCGGAAGAGGTGGCAGAGGCTTATACAGTGGGATAGACACAAGTATCCAAAATATGAAAGAAAGCTAAATATGTCATTGGGTCAGAAAATGGACAAACTCGGTGGGCCAAGTGGTTCTTATCTGTCTTCTGTTTCTATATCTAGTGATTTTATCACTCTGAAAAGGTCTTAGAATGGAATTTACTCTACATAGGAACCCTATACGAAAAAATAGACTACGCCCATATAACCTCCTTTTGTATCTTCTTAATATTCAATATTAACCATTTAACCATTTATTTCTCTTGCAGTGTGTTCCCTTGGTTTTTTTGGGCCACAGTGCCAACAAATATGTCGGTGTGACCAACAATGCT
This sequence comes from Ascaphus truei, assembly GCF_040206685.1. Lineage (NCBI taxonomy): Eukaryota > Metazoa > Chordata > Amphibia > Anura > Ascaphidae > Ascaphus > Ascaphus truei. The sequence goes on along the minus strand of NC_134485.1, from coordinate 110,090,059 downwards.
ATTGCCATCATGTGACAGGAAGCTGCAATATTACCCATGAGCATCCAGTAAATTATTCTATAGCAAAAGGTAGGTTTTTCCACTTATGCTTTTCTAACTCCCAGTTTGTCATCTCTAACACCCCAATTCAACATAGTAAGGAGTCGTTAACATACAGTTAACAACGAGTAACTTTATATTCGTTTGAAGGTAATTTCACATGTTAACTGTGCATTAATGTCTTCTCAACTGATTTGTTACTAACTTGTTCAAACTCTTGTGCCGATAAATACGAACAGTTACTTTTGTGATCTACTAGCATTATCTTGGTGACGAGATATCTGGAAAACATTGTATTGGAGACCCATCTAGCAGCACAAGAATGTATCTATTCTCTAGGAATTTTATAGACACAATGAAAATGGTAATTGGAACAGTTCCACAAATACAGATTCAGTAAAGCAGCAATTCCACATACCTATGTGGGGAGTGATGGACAGTTTAAAAGCGAGTTGTACATTTTAGGGTATCGCCCCAAAAGGTTTTCAGCCGCTTGGGCTTCTTCCCCGTATCTGCAGTGGAATGCAGAAGTACGTGCAATATACTGGTGCTAACAGGATTAGAGCCATAGTTATGGGTGGTAATGTATGGTTTGCTAGATTCCAATGTATTGCTGCCCTTCCAACCGGCATTTAAAGGGCTTAATGTAACCCTGGTTGAAGTTCGCAGCTCGTGACAAATTCTTTATGTAGAGGCATTGTCTCGAAATCATGTCACTGTACGGCACTTAGAAAATGTAGTAATGCACCCTTATTCATTTTTCATTTCCATTATAAATCTGAATTATTCGCACTACTGTGCAGTAGCTGTGTAAAGATAGTAAGGAGTCCAGAAGCTGTTACAAAGTACTTTTAGTGTTGTCAACCTTTCTTTGTGACTAGTTCATCTTTGGTAAATAAGCCACAAATCTATTTATTATCGCGTTCGGAGGCTAAAAATGTTTACACCGCTTCACATTCATTCCTCAAACCAATTATTGAATTTCCGTCAAGACGCTTGTGAATATCATATGTGTTGACTAGAGTATTCAGTCTAAAAAAAAACTAACATTTCTGATGGTTTTAACTTTTAAGTGAGGAATACGATTTTTTCCATTACACAATTTCCAATTCCTTGAAGTAAACATAATAATCTTGAACATTTTGAAAACCGTTTGATATTTTCAGGTCATTAGAGATATTGATATGTTTGTGAACCACAGCCACTGTAATGTACAGTAACATCTACTTTTTTTAGGCCAGAATATGTAATGCCATATTACTATCTGTTGGAAGTTCAAAGGTAATTGATGTACTGTAGTTTGAAATCTGGAATAAACAGCCCTTGTAGTTTTTCATTGAGCATTGTGTTTTCAAGAGCAATCATACAGTAGCTTTCCTCCCTCCCATGTAATTATAACTATTCAAAATGCGACTGTTCTTTTTGTTAATATTACATCAGGAATTTTATGAAGGACAATGGTAATACAACGTATGAGTTATGTCATTTGATTTTATTAAGGATCTCCATTAAAGATTTTGGAAGTTCCACGAGCCGGTTTAAGAAATGTGTGTTTTTGTTTTTTGTTTTTTAATAATTGCAGAAATTATGTTTGATCATATATCCAAATACAGTAGGTACATGACTAGCATGGTACTTTATTTGTTCTTGACACCACTTAAATATATCATCAACATTCAAGCTGTGGAAGTCATTTATAAATAGTATACATGAAATACTTGGAATTTTTAAATTGGTAACATGTAATTAATTACTGATTTGACGTTCCACAAAATTCTTTTAGCCTGAATGCTTAGAGAATTAGACTAGGCCAGGTCTTTACAAGGCCAAACGGCGCTAATGGCAGCGATAGGTTGAATAAATGAAATCTAGACAATTTACAGTTTCAGGAAAAAATAATCTGAGGAATTATAGTGTTTGAAATAACTTTAAATTTGAACATTTTTTATTTCCAGCTAGGTGACTCCGCAAAGAGTGTTAATGTAAAAATAACCAATGATCATTTTATCAGATACAGAATATGAGTTTCTGCTCCTAACAAAGCATAGGCTTAGGCCTCGTCCATAGTGCAAGATACGGAGCGAGCTACATAGCTCGCGCTACAAACAAACGTGTGTATTCCAAAGCACATGGCCATAGTGAGCACATGTATACTATATGGGTGAGTGAACCCCAACGTGTCCGGTGCTCTACAAACACATATATGGCTGGGTGTATGCACAATGCAAATAGAACAGTCTCTGGCCAATACAAAGAATGAATAGGCAGCAATTCTGGCAATGAATCAGTCAAAAGATAAGGTCCTGAACGAACGGGATAACAGACTATTAACCTAGGTGGGGGGCTATTGAACAGGGGATAGATAGAGACAGGATAAGAGGCAACCATAAGGTGCCCCTCTCATGTACTCACGGATACCATCGCCTGCTGCCCTTGCCCGACCTGGTGTCTTCACTGCCCGTATGTTGCCGGTCTCTGCTGAGGAGACACCGCGCTCACGAATGACGTCATCACAGGACGCAGGTCGCGGTGCTGGATCCGGTCACAATGCGCAATGCGCTCCAGCGCTCGTGAAAGCCCCAACGAAGGAGGGGGCGGCACCAGGCGCATGTGTGGAAGGGGAAGGGAACGTCTCGAGTCCCTGCTCAGAATAGTTGCCTGCGTGCTCCACGCAAGGAGTAAACAGTAGAAAAATGGTTGTTAGGTGGTCACTGCAGATGGAACTCAGCCAAGGGGATAAAATAAAATCAGCTTTATTAAACTTGAATGCTGCACATCACAGAGAGTACCTCTGACGCGTTTCGTTCCGTTTATGGAACTTTACTCTTTGATAAAGTTCCATAAACGGAACGAAACGCGTCAGAGGTACTCTCTGTGATGTGCAGCATTCAAGTTTAATAAAGCTGATTTTATCTTATCCCCTTGGCTGAGTTCCATCTGCAGTGACCACCTAACAACCATTTTTCATAGTGAGCACATGCTTGCACGTGAGATTCAAGGATACCAAAAGCAGAGGAGACAAACGTGTTTGCTATTTCAACGAGACAGCCTAGTCATGTGAGCGACTAACAGCCAATGAAAATGTTGTAAGCTATTCTGCCTGGATACTGTTCAAATTACTTTTTGGCAGTTGAGTTGTGCTTGCTGTGAGAATATGGACAACTTAACTATTGAAAACGTGATTTCTGAGGTTTACAAACGTGAATCTTTAAATCAAACCATGACAGAAATATCAACGATAATTTATGGAGAGACATTTCTGATGTATTGTCCATTACTTGTATATAATTGTTAAAAAAAAATCTTCCAACAAGACATGTTTTCATGCATGACCGTGTGTGTGTGTGTGTGTGTGTGTGTGTGTGTGTGTATATGTATATATATGTATATATATGTATATATATGTATGTTTGCAGAATACTTCTGTAAATTGCATGGCATTATGCATTTTATTATTTGCTAAAGGCGTGTTCTCATGCATGACACTTCCTTGACACACCCTCCCACGTCATGACCATGCCCACCCCCTCGCTCGCTTTCCATAAACCTACAATCCACACATCACCAGAGAGGAAAGCTTGCACGAGGCACGTACTGTAGCACTGTAGTGCTCGCGCTCGCTTTCACTATGGACAAAGCCTAAGGCCTCGCGTATATCTGCTAGCGAAAGTTATATTTCGCTTTGCGGCGGCGTTGCAGGCGTACTGGCATTTGATTTGTTCAGGGGCTGTCACATGATGCGACAGCCCTTGAAAAAATCAAACATTGTCAGCTTCCAAAGTTCACAACGCGACATCGCTCCGTCGCATTGTTGCCGTCGCGCTTAATATAAGCGCACACGGCGGCGGCAATGTATTTGGTTTTGGGCGCCGGCGCCCCTTGCGGGCACTATAAGCACGGCCTAAGAAAGAAGGGGAGAGAAATAAACTTTAAAAAATCAAGGTGATAAACTAAAATATTCTATTTACATTGTTTACAAATATTTTCAACTTTCAAAAATCATGTTAATTCTTAGATATGTCTTAAGGCATCAGTAACGATTTAAACATTTAGTTGTCTATCACGTACACGATTACCCCCGTGCACTTGATACACTTAAAAATACAAAGAAGCATACAGGGAATAATACCAGACCACTTAAAATAAAAGGGAATAAAACAGAAGCCTGTACTTTACCAAATAAAGTAGTTGAGAACAGGCACTTTAAATAACTTGGAATAGGTTTCCCCCGGAGGTCATAGGAAGAATGTGCGACATACACGCACAAAGTGTACCCCCAGATCTATTCTCTAAATTTCAGACCTGAATCATATACACAACTTCTCGTTTGATCTGTGCTGGAACACCAGAACCTTTCCTACCCTGTATGGGTGTGTCCTGAGAGTCATGTGTTTTCCCAGCTATGGACCATTTAATAGCTTTTGGTCTTGGACGAAAACCATTTCCCCCCCCCCCCAACTTCAATCAAGACGTATAAAATGCTTTATAACTCTCCCCCAGTAGTCCGCAAATACATGGTGCCAACTCCAGCATATTCTGGATAATCTGCCGGACGTATAGCTATGCAATGTTATTAACACCTTTTGTTACCTTGAGTGAAATAAATTATCCACTATTTCTATAAGTGGTGTTCTATTAATTTCTACACAATCGCAACCGTTTTGGTCAGGTTGGAAGTGATACTGCTGAAGATTTTACAAGGCTCAAATTATTTTAATTCACGCTCGCCTTTGTATAACCTTCTAGGGTCTAGTGCCGTGAGGATTTTGTTTTATAATGCGTTAAAATTGGCCAAAAGCAGATAAGCATCACCCCCATTTGGGTACCTGGGATATGTCACTCTGCGTCAACTGTCTGGTTTTATAACTATTGTCTTGTATTTTCTCTTGAGAAGACAGAGTACCCCCATAATTGTTTAATAACTAGCAACTTAAAAGAACATACTAAGACTGTGATGGCAGATACAATAGATATGGTTGGACAACTTTTTAGAAAGGAAGGGTGTACAGGGATGTACCAAATTAGTAAACATGGGAAGGGTGTTGATTCAGGGAGAAATCTGATTGCCAATATTTGGAGTCAAGAAGGAATTTCATTTCCCCTTATGAGACGGCATTGGATGATGTTTCACTGGGGTTTTTTTTTTGTGTTTGTCTTCCTCTGGATCAATATACTCTAAATACAAATATAGGATAAGTATTTGTTGTCTAAATTTAGCATAGGGTGAACTTGATGGACATATGTATTTTTTCAACCTCCTCTACTATGCAACTATGTAAATAAAAAAAAAATGCCTTTCTGCTGGAGCAGGGTAGCTTACTGCATAGAAAACATAATATTTACATGGTTTAGTGACACTGGCGCATTGGTTCATCTTGGTCCCTTTGAGAAAGCGCCCTGTGAGGCGAGAAACGCGTCAGGGGACTCCTGTGTTGTTTTAACTTTTGGCTTATCATGCCCTAATAAATTTATTTTATCAACGACGATCAGCCTCATCGTTTTGCAGTGCCCAATCTCTTTTGCCAATATTTTGGTCCCACATTACACTGTCTGTTCTCTTTTGCTGTCGGCAAAACTTTTATTTGGGACAGTGACCACTAGGTTACTTTCAGTTGCTTAATCAATTGTGCAGAGACTATCTCAAAAGAATGCATGTCTGAGCTTTACTGCAGTGCTGAAAGTGTGCACATTACAATCTGGGCACACTTCCTCTCTCCAGCTGCTCTGTGATACTTCAACCTTGCCATGTAAAATACAGCTCAACCCCCTTATAACGCTGTGCTTGGAGTCCAAAGAATCACATTGCGCTATAAGCGGATCGCGTTAGATATAATGTACAATTGTATGCATTGTACAATAAAGTATTTAAGATCCCAATAATCGTGTTGTAAAGTATTCATAAATACGAAAATTGGGAGCCACGCTTGCATCGCGTTATAAGCGGATTCGCGTGGTAACGGATCACGTTATAACGGGGTTAAGCTGTATACTGTCTCCACCTGCTGTAGTAAAATATATTTCAACTTATAATCGTTCTCCCATTGATTTTATCTTATAAAAAATAAAATTGACCAGATTAATTTAATGTAGTGCCAATGTTTCCCTGTACCTGATTGAGTCAATTTGTTGGAATAAAATCGTGCTTCCTGAGTAAATCCTTTTATACACCTCCATTTTACATACCACCTATATTGGATCAATACAAAACATCAGTTACACTATTGCTTAGATGCATTTCAGCCACTATATCCTATGGGTTTATAGTTTACTTTGATACCAGCTGCTACATCATGGTGATGTTCTGAGTATTTAAAATTATGATGTTGAAATATAGTGTTTTTTTTTTATTTTTTTAAATACCGTTTTACAACATGATTATTTTTTTTATATTGCCAGTATAATATAATTTGGACCTTTTTTTTTAATCCTGTGATTGCTAAACTATTGCCTTAAAATGTTTATATTCTATATTTGCCATTTAAAGCCCTTATTCAGCATGCTGGAGAAGATAGTCTTATTAATTTCAATGGAAAAATAACTTTTTCCCCATCACAGGGACGCGACTTTACTGCATATTCAATAGGGAGCTAAATGTTTTCTGTTTCTCATGTTGATAAAGTAATTTGGGCAGATGAGGGAAGACGCTTCTTGGAACTGGAGCGACAGGCGCTCGAAGAAAGCCTGCATCCGATATCATATTTGCAGTAATGTTCACTTCCACATTTTCTCCTGTTTTAGTTGGTCGCTGTCTGGAATCCGTCATGTTCACATCCTGGGAAAAAAGCTTCCGATTTGGTACCAAGGATAATTTTTTGACCGAGTAAGGTTTGCTCCCTGCACTTATTTTACAGTTTAAGTTCACTGTACTGCCTTAATAGTGTAATTTACCTATATGAATCATAGATAATACTATAATTTGCCAGTTTACACACTGACAAAATTAGGTCATTTTGCCTGTAGGTTCCGCAGTTCCTATTATAATGACGGTATATAATTATAATGATGTTAGAGCGCAAAATCCTCAATTGCTTCCGTTTACCTTGGAGAGATTATTTTTAAAATACTCAATCTTGTGGGGTAGTAAAGTTGTGAGCAACATCTCTCTGTTGGCCATCAGTGACTGACGTGTTAAAATGATTTGTGATTGTATGGCCACAAAGTGACAGAGTGAAGAGTCGGCCTGAGTTATTCCTTTACTTTATCCTCCCTTATCTGTTGATTTATGGAACAGCTAGAAAGGTACTTGCCATATCTTCCCCAGTTCACAGTGCAGAGAGAGGTGAGAGTGTATATGCACTACAAGTCCGCTTCTAAGGCTACGGCCCCAGTGCTCCCTGCAGCACGCGCGCCCGGCAGCGCTTGCATAGAGTACAGCCGCGATCTGTAGGGGAGCTATGGGATGCGTGGGGGGGGGGGTCGTGTCTGCCATTCCTTTTGGCCGCCCGCCGAGCACGTGACCGCGGCACGGAAAGACAAAATTCTCGTCTTTCCTGCCAGCGTACGTGTCACCGCTTTGTGCGCCCACGCACGGCCACTGGGTCCTGCCCCATAGGTGTGTGGTGCGCATGCTGCAGCACGCGCCGCAGCAGCCACTGGGGACTTACCCTTATGGGATTCCCCCTCGCGCATCCCATAGTTGCCCTACAGACCACAGATCACGACTGTAGTCTGTGTACGCGCCGCTAGGCGCGCATGCAGCAGGGAGCACTGAGGCCGTAGCCTTAAGGTGCAGTGTTACCTAACCACTCAACGGATCATTTCTTTCCCTTTTCATGCAGATCACACACTTCCCTCTGACGCAAAAGTCTTCTGTTTTTACAATTGTTTTACCTAGAACTTCTGGCGCAGATTAATAAAATAATTTTTAAAGTGTTTAAGAACTCAGCAAGGAATGACTACAGCAGTATTCGTTCAGTCACTGTAGATTTGAGTCAATCACCAGCTCTTAAAGGCAGTGTGTACTGTACACTCTGCGATGCTTGATATCCTGCTTTTGGTTTCAGGGCTTGGGGTGGAATTTGCAAAGGCTTTAACCATGAAATACATGATGGAACAGTTGTTAAAAATGGTAGAGAAGATACAACACCAATGAGTACAGGCACTTTATTTTTCTTCCAGTTTGTATTTTCAGGTCTCACTTGACATATACTGGAATTGTGCAAAATGAAAGCAATAAATCTATTTACACTTGCTCAAATATATATATATATTTATTTGTTTAACATATATTCAGTAATATTTCATATTTCTCTCAGAATGTTGCGTACAATTTATGCTGCTCTCATTAGGGTCTCCTATCTTACAGAGTTAGATATTCCTCAGAACATTAAGTTCGATATTTCACAGGGATTCCAAATTTGCACTGACCAAGCTGTTAGACAGAAGAGCTGGCAGAGAAGGGATTAAGAATGTAAAATATTATTTAACAAAAAACAGACAAAAATGCCCAAAGCTACTTCCAATGTGACAAAAATACATAGTGCAATACCTATATATTCTCTTGAAAAAAGGGTCATTTAGTTTAACCCTTTGGCCAAAGCGTGTTAAGCCTGCTGCCACTTTCAAGACATGACCATAGCAGGTCCTAACACTTTCTGGGTTAAAATACTTATTAACCAGTATAATTACAGGAAGAATTATCACATTGGATCTGTCGTAACCTGGGAAAATGAAACTGACCTGCCAACTTGGAAAGTGGGGAGGGGCAAGCTTAAACCTTGGGGGGGAGGGGCCACTACCCTCCCATAAGCAACTGAGACCAGCTGCACACAGTTAATAAACACACAAGATACCCAACAAGCTCTGAGAAACCCCTAACATTACCACATTATATATATATATATATATATATATATATATATATATATATATATATATATATATGTATGTATGTATGTATGTATGTATGTATGTATGTATGTGTGTATATGTATGTGTGTATGTATGTATGTATGTATGTATATATGTATGTATGTATGTATGTATGTATGTATGTATGTATGTGTGTGTCAAAAGGAGTGCTAGTGGGTGTGGTTAAATGTATACAACAAAAAACAGACAAAGATGCCCAAAGCTACTTCCAGTGTGACAAAAATACACAGTGCAATGCCTATATATTCTCTTGAAAAAAGGGTAATTTAGTTTAACCCTTTGGCCAAAGCGTCTTAAGTCTGCTGCCACTTTCAAGAGAATATATAGGTATTGCACTGTGTATTTTTGTCACATTGGAAGTAGCTTTGGGCCTCTGTCTGTTTTTTTGTTGTATACATTTAGCCACGCCTACTAGCACTTATATACATTGACAGAGCTTGTTGGGTATCTGTGTGTTTACCAAAATATTATTTGAAATCAACAAATCCCCAAGACGGAAAACTTCCGTAAAATGTCACCATGATGTAAATGGAAGAAGGGGAAAAAAAGATTTTTCAACTAGAACTGCACCAAAGTAACTGCGCTTTCTGCATGACTCTCTTATAATAGTTTATTACATGATCTTGTGATTTTGAAATACGTTTTATTGTATATTTTCATTATTTTGTTTGTTTTCAGCTACAGTAATATGTCCAATCCCTTGTTGCAGGAAGACATGGATAGTAGTATGCGGCGCCCTTGCTCTGCTGCTTGCGGTCAGCGTTGCATTCAACGCAAGGCAGGCACCGTGGTGCAAAGGCGACAGACAGGGAGACGGGAAGTATTCTTACCATCAGCTGCAGGAAATGAACGGAAACATGGATGTTGCTGAAATGTGTGAACCCTGGGATATGTATGAACCAGAACCAAATGTGGAGAACCGCCATTCTGAAGCAGAGCGCTCTTCAAGATTGTAGTTTAAAAAAAACAACCTATAAGAACAGTTTACCTATGCAAGCTGTGATACGCAGCAAACAAGTGCCTTGAATTCACCCCTATTTTGGGGCAAGCAGCTCAAAGGTTCATCAATACCAAATCTTCCATGTCCGTATTGATTACACTGTGCAATATTTAGGAAGCTCCTACACGTGTGCAATTTCTAGCGTGCGTTTATCTGTGCTGGAAGGTTGCAAGCTTTTCTGTCGTTACACTGGGTGTATTATACTGCCCCAGAGCACTATTTTCTTTCTTTTTGTTTGAAAATGTTAATTTTACCTTTTTTAAGTGCTTCTCATTTCTATTTATCTTTTATAATGCACTCTGACATAGGGCCAAGGTGGCCGCTCGTGGCAATGTTGCGTTTAATAGGTTAAATATTATTAACTTATCTTGGTTTGAAATAATCTTTGACAGTTTACCTAGAAATGTGTGTAAGGTGAGACCTGGGGGATGTGTTTCGTTGCCAGACCATTGTTTAACTTCCTTTGTGCCTGGTAATCTGTCCCTCTCACTCATGTATAATAGTCTCTTCTGTGACAGTAAGGCGATATAAATTACCTTACAACAGAGATGAAAGAAATTCGATAAACCCAACTTTTCAGAGTCCCTTACTGTACATGAAAATGTCCAAAAAAAAAGTGATTTAAAAAAATGTAGACAAGTAAATATATTTTCAATGACATTTAACCTATGAAACTGAGTACTGCCTTACCCTCTTCTGGAATTGAATATGCTGTTGTGTATAATGGTACTGAACATCACTGCATACTCTGAGCCCCCCAAATGCCTCCCACTTTTTATGCTGAGCCATTAAAAAGAACCCTACAGACCCTGAGTCCACTGCTGACCACCACTGAAAAGAGACAAGTGACTACAGCAGTAGTGTTTCCTGTGTGGTATTACTATGGTATAAAACACGTTTGGCACTGTACCAGAACATATAGTTGACCTGTCAAGTGTCAGTGGGTGAGGGCTGCATAAAACTTGCCTTATGTTAAACTGTTCTTTTGTGAGAAGTAATACATTGTAATGAGCCAGCAGGAAAGTTCTTTGTAGATGTTCTGCGGTTTAAATTACCCTTTTGATACTACTTTAGGTGCAGCCTCCTACTATTAGAGTTCCTAAAATATGCCTTTAATCTTTTCAATGCCTTATTGACATAGCCGGCGCATCATGAAGTACCAGGTACGTCACGGTCAAATGCTTGTTTTTTAGGGGCTGACCGCTCTGACTGTTGCTTGAATAGACTTTTTTCTAGAGAAATAGCCGTGACTCACTAGTCCAAAAATGAATTTGAGGTGATAAGAACACCCATTCTTTAAAACCGCATTATTTTATTTCACGTACTTTGCAAACGCACAATGTGAGGGAGCCACACTCTCCCTACAGGTTCCATGGATTGTACGCCTACATGAGGGATGAATGGGAGTTCTTATCACCTAAACTACATTTTTTTGGACTGGGGAGTCGCCACTATTTTCTCTGGAGAAAGTTTATCAGGTGCATTTGAGTGCTCTACTTGTATTGCTATATCTACAGTAAGACTGCTACCTACGTGACATATTACTTTTATGAGAGAAACTGGAAGCCGTCCTTCTAAAAGTGGCTGTGCTCCTTGAAAATTAGAAGCGGACACCCCCTGCGTTGCTGGGGCATAAAATGGAAATAAATACTTTTAGTGGGAATAAAAACCAATTTGTTCAAAGTAGGGGGGAGGAGAATCAAAATCCAAGCCCCCAGAACGCCTGAGGTCTGAATCGCGACTAGGCCCCATTGTGCACGTGAGCAGAAACGTTGCAAAAATGTGAACGAGCCCGTGGCTGTCTGCGTTACCAGGCAATGGCAGGTGTGGACGCACACAACTGTCACGCAAATGCTGAGCGTAAAATGATCATATTCATCACGGCATATTGTGACATAAGTGCAAAATAAAGATGAAAGGAAAACGTTGTATTCATAAAATCTCTAAACACCATGTTCATGTAAAGAGAATTGAATATAAAAATAAAGAAGTACAATGTAACGAGGTGGGAGTTTTATATCTTTAGGGCTGTTGTTGTTCTGCGTGGTGTCTATAGCACATTAGATACATAAGAATGTTGGAGGAGGGCAGTCAATAATAGCATATTACAATACACAGGCCAAGAGTATATCTCTAGCCCTGCTGGATAATTGTGCAGATCACATTGTAAAGCTTCAACCATCCCTTTAGTGTGAGATGAGTGTGATAAATATCTACTCCATGTTTTATCTACAAATTTCTGGGGCTGCGGATCATGGTGATGGTGTGGGTTCCTGGACTTTAAATGTCTGCCCAGGTCCCACTGCCAATTTGGCTGTGATACTCCCTGCGAGTCTCACCCCGGAGTGTACCCACATGGACTTATGTTTTTGGCACCTTATTGTCCTGGACTAGAGATACGTACGTTACATGTGCCAGCTTATTATTCGTTGTCCTTCTCCAACATTATTTATGTATCCAATATGCGTACAAAAGTGGTTGATAGGAGTCAACCAAAAGGATGCCTTATTTTGCACTCACTGGGAACTTAGATTAGGCTAGAAAAATGTAATCCAAGGGTAACAGTGTCCCTTCATAGGCTATTCAATTAAATAGAGTTGCAGTTAAAAATTTAACTTTATTGGTAACACAAATATATATATATATATATATATATATATATATATATATATATATATATATAATACAGGGTATATATACACTGTGATATAAAATAGTGGGGAGGGAGCTAATGGTGGGAGCAGGATAGCCCACTTAACCCTGTGTGGGAAAGAGGGCATCCCCCCTAGGTAGGTAGACATTTGTATATTGTATCCAATATGCTACAGACACCACAGAGAGTAACAATGTATCCCTAAACCTCCATGTAATCCCAGCACAATATTATCAGCGCAAGTAGCAGTTTCCCACTGGAGTAGGGCTTCAAAGCAAACTTGAAAAGACAAGATTCAGTAAAAGGTTACAGTTCATTAGAACAACAACACGTCAAACATAGAAACCTACACGTTTCTCACCCTTCAGTGCTTTTTGAATATTATCAGCGATGTGTTACGTTGTATGTTTATTTTTACATTACATTGTCTTTACACAGCTGCCGTTGCAAGACAACTTACGTAGCTGCTGGCTGGCTCTCATTTTTGCGTTGATTCGTCTCCCTCCAGCGCCACACCCATGGCATACAGCGGTGTCGCTAAGCCTCAATCACTGTTTCTGATAAATGTCCCAATGGTGGACCGAAACATTGAGTCTTTGTGAATAAACCTATGGTTGTTCACAAAAGTCCTGTCCGTGCCAGCCATTAAATATTATTTAATTGCATAAAATTCCACTGGGGTCTTTCGTAACATCTTATTTATTAAATATATTTCTGTATTGATAACTTGTTATTTTGTGTGTTTATATATACATATTACAGCAAAAAGGAAGAAGGAGAAATAGCCGCGCTCTTCGTGTTCAAAGGATCCTCCGATCATTTATTTGAATTCAAATAAGACCAGAGATAACGCTATCACTGGTCTTATTTGAATTAAAATAAATGATCGGAGGATCCTTTGAACACGAAGAGCGCGGCTATTTCTTCCTTTTTGTTGTTACATGGGGTCGGTTGGGGAATCCCGTCACGGAGACAACGGGGGTGCAGGGTAAGTGATTATTTATTATTTCTTTATTATATATACATAGTCATAAGTTCAGCACAAAAATGGGGTTAATCACACAGATGTAGCAGCCGTAATATTTTATAACCACCACGTGACTTGACAGCCATTTTAATCACAAAATCATATAAAGTTGGGTGTAGGGGATTGCACCTTTAAAGTAAAGCATTGGGTTGTACACACGAAGAACACCACATTGGCCTTTATACATTGTTTATTTTTTTTTATTTTTGTGCTGTGCCTTTTGGTGGTTTCTTTGTATGTTAACATGTGAAGCGATACAATCAGCTGCGTTGCATTTTGCCTTGTTTGGGTAATTTCTGCTGTGCGCTGATCTACTGTGATTGTTTGTGTTGCATTCTGGGACTATCTGCCCCAAAGACAAATAATTAGGGTGTCAGTCCCATCACAACACATTTTGAAGGAGTTTTAGGTCCTCAGTTGGTGCACATACAGAAGAGTACTGTGAGACTATGAAAGGTCTGTACACTATGTCCTCTATGAAGAATGGTCATGTTAATTAATAGGTATCATGACCTACAACAAAATCTACTGCTCTCCAAGACCAATACCACTGCTATAACTTTCAACTGTACCCTCTTATAAATGGTGGTCACCTAGATTTGTCACCAACAATTAAGTATGGTACCTTTTTCTCTATGAAATACTGCTTGAATGTAAAAAAAAATGTTTACGTTTTAGGCTGCAAATATATAATGTTTTTTTTCTTAGATAAATAATCATTGAGTTATTGACTCTTCTTTACACATGCCTTGTATTCCTAAATGTGAAAATTGCAATGTTTTTTGTTTTGTTTTTTAAAGTAATTGTAGAAATTTCAGTATTGCAGCCTGATAAAAAATGAAGAATAATGATATGTACAGTATGTATGTTTCTAGGTGGTCAGGGTGCCTACAAAGCATTACAATTACAATTACAATAGCCAAGCTATTGTGGCAGAGAAGGGGTTGTGTGCTTTTTATTTTATTAATGGCAACAACAAAAAAACTGTGCCAATCTTTTTATAGTGTGGACATTTTTATGAAATAGAACGAAATAAAACTATTTTGTGGTATTAAAGTGCCATAATTCTGTCACGTTCGTGGTTTTGTTTCCATGACAGAAGCATAGTTGCCAAGCTGAGATGTATTGGGTTTCTTTTTAAAGCATTTAATAAAAATAATATTTTGTACGTTTTAATGTTGTGAAGTTATTTCTGTGATGAATGAGGAGTATTGGACGTCACAAATGAACCCATCGCCCATGGAATCTGTCACCTTCCAAATGTGTATGTCAAGAATAATAGCAATCTTCTACTTTTTTTTCCAGCTTCCACCATGCCAATACTATTCAATAATTGCTGAGAAGTCAGTTTTGCAGTGAAACGCATAGGAAGTGACCCTTTAAGATATTTGTTGGCAGCAAGCAGCTCTCAACCACTTACCACCCAAGCAGTCCGCTTTCCCTTTCTCCCCAGTTGCAGCAGGAGTGGAGTTGTTGCTGGTGTATTTTATATGTATGTATGTATGTATATCTTTATATAGCGCTTCACAGCCGTAATACATGTGATATAATAATATAACACATAGTGGGAATAAGTGCTTCGGACATGACCGTAACAATAGAGGAAGTCCCTGCCCTGAGGAGCTTACAATCTAAGTGGTAATTAGTGAAACTTATAGAGACCGTAGGAGGGTGTTATGGTAAATACATCTGCAAGGGGTCAAGGTCGGTTCATCTGAGATGTGTAGCATCAGCCATCGGAGCAACCCACATGCCTTGTTAAAGAGGTGTGTTTTTAGTTAGGTCTTAAAGGTGGAGAGAGAAGGTGCCAGTCGGATATTGAGGGGAAGAACATTCCAGAGGTGTGGGGCAAAGTGAGAGAGGTTTTAGGCGGGTGAGGGCTTAAGATAGAAAATGGATAGGCGGAAGACATCCTTGCACAGAACACAAGCGTGTATAGCAAGAAACTAGGGCGAAGATGTAAGGAGGAGCAGAAGAATGTATAGCCTTGAGAGGAGTAGAATTTTTTTAAGTAATATGGGATTTGTTTGGAAGCTCCGCAGAAAGAAAGAAATCTCAGCAGGAGAGATGCTGAGAGATTTCGGAGAGCATAAAGTGATGCTAGCAGCAGCAATAGGCTACGGCCCGAGTCCTCCCTGCTGCACGCGCGCGCGCGCATGGTGGTGCATGCATAGACTACAGCCGTGATCGGTGGTCTGTAGGGGAGGGCGGGGGCGTGACCGTGATGGGGCATATCTGCCATTGCCTGCGCACCGACCATGTGACCGCGGCATGGGAAGATAAAATTCTTCTCTTCCCTGTTAGCGTACACGTCACAGCGCTTTGCACGCACACACACAGCCACTGTGGCCTGCTACATAGAGGCCTGTGCTGCGGTGTGTGGCACGCACGCCGTAGCGCGTACCACTGTGACCACCGGGGATTCAGCCTTAAGGATAGATTGTAGGAGAGAGGCAGGAAGGTCGGACAGTAGAAGGTTACAGTAGTCGAGACGGGAGAGAATGAGGGCTTGTATTAGTTTTTGCAGTAGAGTGACAGAGAAAAGAGCGTATCTTTGTAATGTCATAGAGGTAACATTTTAGCTACATTGTGAATGTGAGGGGGGAGTCGAGTGTGACCCCAGCGGATGGCCATCCAGGTTTATATAACAGAAAGACATTTGGCGAATTTGGACTGTACAGCAGGTGTAAGGTCAGGGGTTGAAGGGTTAATTTGTGTGTCATCAGCATAGAGAAGAGAAAAGAGAAGAGGTCCCAAGACAGAACCCAGAGCGAGATCGATAGAAGAGGAGGAGGTGTTGGCAAACGAGACACTGAAAGTACGATGGGAGAAGTAAGATCCAGGATAGACCTCTGTTACGGATAGAGCTCTGTTCATTCTTCATTCACCCACCCAGCCACTGTCATTCATTCACCCACCCACCCACTGTCATTCACCCACCCACTGTCATTCACCCACCCACCCACTGTCATTCACCCACCCACCCACTGTCATTCACCCACCCACCCACTGTCATTCACCCACCCACCCACTGTCATTCATTCACCCACCCACTGTCATTCATCCACCCACCCACTGTCATTCATCCACCCACCCACTGTCATTCATCCACTCACCCGCCCACTGTCATTCAGCCACCCACCCGCCCACTGTCATTCATCCACAGACCCACCCACTGTCATTCATCCACCCACCCGCCCACTGTCATTCATCCACCCACCCGCCCACTGTCATTCATCCACCCACCCGCCCACTGTCATTCATCCACCCACCCACTGTCATTCATTCACCCACCCACCGTCATCCACCCACCCACTGTCATTCATTCACCCACCCACTGCCACCCAGTCACTGTCTCCCACCCACCCAGTCACTGTCTCCCACCCACCCACCCACTGTCATTCACCCACCCACCCACTGTCATTCACACACCCACCCACTGTCATTCATTCACCCACCCACTGTCATTCATTCAATCCGTCATTCATTCACCAAACCCACCCACCGAATGTCATTCATTCATCCACCCACTGCCATTCATTCAACCACCCACCCACCAACTGTCATTCATTCACCCACCATCATTCATTCACCCACCCACTGTCATTCATTCAACCACCCCCCCACCAACTGTCATTCATTCACCCACCGTCATTCATTCACCCACCCACTGTCATTCATTCATTCAAACACCCACCCACCCACTGTCATTCATTCACCCACCCACCCACCGTCATTCATTCACCAAACCCACCCACCCACCGACTGTCATTCACCCACTCACCCACTGTCATTCACTCACCCACCGTCATTCATTCAACCACCCACCAACTGTCATTCATTCACCCACCCACTGTCATTCATTCACCCACCCACTGTCATTCATCCATTCATCCACCCACCCATCGTCATTCATCCACCCACCCACTGTCATTCGTTCACCCACTCACTGTCATTCATTCACCCACCTACCCACTGTCATTCATTCACCCACCCACCGTCATTCATTCACCCACCCACTGTCATTCGTTCACCCACTCACTGTCATTCATTCACCCACCCACTGTCATTCTACTGTCATTCACCCACCAACCCACCCACCCACCCACTGTCATTCACCCAACTGTCATTCTACTGTCATTCACCCACCCAGTCACTGTCATTCACCCACCCAGTCACTGTCATTCACCCACCCAGTCAGTCATTCACCCATCCACTCACTTACCCAGGCACGCAGTCACATATCTTTTGTTGAAAATATAAAAATAAACAGGTTGCATTGTAATGTTTTTTTCTGTATCACAATAAGAAAACAGTTAAGTAAAAGTTGCGCGCTAAAAGATATTTTTTCGTGGTAGTTACGCTATGGGTTCGGGGGGGGGGGGCCTGCCTGCTCTTGTCCCGGGCCCCATGATTTCTGTTGGCGGCCCTGGGTACATTAGAAAAACAATACAGACCGGCGCCTCAAAGTCCAAATGGAAAGAACAAGGATGAGTCCAAAGATTGGCTGCAATGTCCAATGGAGGATGATCCAATCTTTAGACAGCAGACTCCACAGCAACAACCATGATATATAGTACAGGGGAGACAAGAGGGAAAATCATAGCGTAACAAGGTATGAACTGAACATATAACACATAGACATAGACAAACTAACACATACAACAATAACAGATAGGCTGACTAATAAAACAGAATTTATTTAACACAATAAAATGCAATGAACCAATGAAGAGCAGGTCTGGGATCCGGTGTGTAAAACCGGAATCCTACTTACAAGAAATACAAAAGGTACAGGCAGGTGTATGTTGTGAGCGTGGTCCGGCGGCAGCTGTTGGTGGACACGTGGCGCTCAGGGAAGACTGCAGGCACTTCTTCTGATAAGTACCAGGCTGGGCGTCACTGCAGGCAGCTTCTCATGATGCCATCCGTCCGCGACCGGAAACGCGTCACTGTGGGCGGGACCAATTCCCGGAACTCACTTCTCCTGTTTACTGTAGCCCGATGGATCCTTGCAGAGGTCTGCTCCTATTAAAGTTCAATGCCAAAATGCAACTCTCAAATGCCCAACGCATTTCGTGAGCATGCGCACTTCTTCAGGGGATAATTGACACAGTCCATGGAGTCTTTATATACTGACAAGGAGTACAACATTGGTTGGGAAAATGCCTATTGAATAAACTTGTGATGGCCATGATTGGTTAGAACTCCTGTCAGTCATGTCCTGTGCAAAAGCATCCTAACATACATATAATACAGACATATAATACATAAAAAAACACACGAAAAAACATAAATAACACATCATACCTAAAATATCCTAACAGACAAAGAATTTGTTCTATATCTGTAACATACAGTTATGACATATTTGCCAATATATTGATCCATCCTATATCGATGTGACATACGTTTGCACTTTAAAAACTAAATGGCACTATCAGATACAAGTTACAAATGATGCTGTTTGATACCATTATAAATTCACGTCTTTTAAAATGAATTTAAAATTTTTTATATTTTGAGTTTAAATGATTGTTTTACAAGATACTCAAATAATGTTTGTTTAAAAATATTTAAAAATTCAATTTATTAAAAACCTTATTTTAAAACACTATATTAAGACTCATAATTGTAAAAACATTGTAAAAACCATTATATCAACTTTATATAAAAATACATTTTAAAATATATTTTAAAATGTATATTTATATAAAGTTGATATAATGGTTTTTACAATGTTTTTACAATTATGAGTCTTAATATAGTGTTTTAAAATAAGGTTTTCCCCACACGCCCCAGCACGGTAGTCATGGCGACGCTCAAGACACCACGGCTCTCCTCACAGGGACACGGCAGCCCACACTGCTCCCCGGGGCCCTATGCAGGCCCTGATCTCCCGCGGCCTTTCCTCCCCTCCCGGTGCATGCCCGTGTCCCTGTAGGCCTTCCCCGGCCGCTGCCTGTGGGATGAGCCGCTGCGGGTCAGTCTCAGGCCTGAGCTCCGGGCAGGAGGTGACTGTGACTGGTGAGGGCGGGGAGACCTTCACCTCCCTGGGCCGGTACCGGGTGGGGAGCTGGAGCTGAGCCGTTCCCCGGCCCTGCAGGGCGGCAGCTTCTGTGGGGTAGAGCCCGAGCGGCTCCTGTGCTCCCTGCAGCCGCGGACTCCCTTCAGAAGGCTGCTCCGGAGGGATGTGCAGACGAGCCGTGCGGCCGCCTGCTGGCCACGGCCGCCCAGGAGAGGAGCTTCATGCGGGAGGGGGTGACACGGAGCCCGGTGCGGGAGGGAAGGGTCTGGGGCAGCCTCTTCCTGCCGCCCGGTGAGTGCGTGCCTGGACTGGGGAGATGGGGTGTATCATTAGGCGGAGGGCAGGGGGTATTGGTGTGGCTATATCATTTGGGGTGGGGGACCCGGGTTATTCGGGTGTATCATTAGGGGGAGGGCAGGGGGTATTGGGGTGGGATTCCTGGAGCTGTATTGGGGGTGAATAGGTTAGGGGGATATATGAGGTGCAGGGGGGCTGCGCATACGTCACGCAGGCACACGGTCACGCACACACACACAGTCACACACAGTCAGTCACACACAGTCAGTCACACGCACAGTCACACGCACAGTCACGCACACACGCACAGTCACACGCATAGTCACGCACAGTCACGCACAGTCACACGCACAGTCACACAGTCACACTCACACACGGAATTCACGCTTAGTGCAAATACAAGGGATGTGTACGCACGTTCTAAGTCAAATTTATTTGCGTTTTGTCAATGAAATTGTATTTTGATTTTTAATTAAAACATCACCAATACAAATACAATTTATGTGACAAAAGTCAAAGAAGTTTCACTTACTATGCACGTGCACAGCACACACAGCCTTTTTTTCAGTATGACTTTATGTTAAAACAGGAACCAAAAAAGACAAAGCACTACTTTCCAGCAGGTAGAAATGATCAAAAAGGCAGGGAGAGCGTTCCCAAAGTGAAAAACAAAGCTAATTTATTAGCAGCATGGATACATACAGCATACACAGGCAAAAAAGCCTCCACCTATGGGTTTCAAGCGTTAGCTCTTTATCAAGGTGACTTTATGTTAAGTTAATAAAGCAATGGGATTCATTTTTATATACCTCTAAAGGAATGCTGTTTATGTTTACTAATAGTTTTTCTGATGCCGGCGGTGATCGTTTTCTGGATTGGCACGTGTCTGTCATAACCCTATCAAATTTCAAGTAGGAGAGTGCTGCCCCCCCCCCCCCCCCCCCCTGAAAAATCTTGCGCCCCCCAGTTTACGCACCCCTGGGTTACAACTAGGGCCTGTAAGAGGACGTAACCCCTTACCTCCCAGTAGGGACTAGGAATTACTAAGAAAAGTCTAGCATACCCCAAGGGTGCTACATATGCAGTACATCAAATCACATCAAATCTCTGCCTACCAGGAGTTTATCAGTAATTGCCCAACATTTTGACTGCCGCAAACAGAAAGATATAAAACACAAGCTCTTTTGCCACCATGGGAAAATACTGTTTAGCTTTGTTTCCTAGCCTACTAGAATCCATGCCCATCAAAGTTTTGTTCTATCCTGCATTAATATCCTCAGGCTTTGCAGCCCAACATTGGGCACTATTGATAAACCTGGTGTCTACAAGCACTCCTAAAGCTTTCTCCATCCGAATTTAGTCCCCCTTAGTTTGTAGGTAGCCTCATTGTTGTTGGGTCCAAACTACATAATCTTGCATACATGTATATCTGTATTAAACCTCATCTGCCATTTACCTGCCCAGGTTTGTAGTTCATCTAAGTACTGTACTTCTGTAGAGAAATGATATCCTGCTCTGAGTTTTTACTACCTTTCACAATTTTCAAGTTTCAACAGGAAAGATGGCGAGTTTGCTCTCTCTACCTAACTTGAGGTAATTAACAAACAACTTAAAAAGCAGTGGCCCCAGTACTGAACTTTGAGGCACTCTGCTTACAATTCAATTTATGACAACTCTCAGCTTCGTATCCTCCAAAGAGGTCTCAATCCATGTATATTATTTTATACACTAACCTCGTGTGGC
The DNA here is from genome assembly GCF_040206685.1 of Ascaphus truei. NCBI lineage: Eukaryota > Metazoa > Chordata > Amphibia > Anura > Ascaphidae > Ascaphus > Ascaphus truei. Next base: position 110,068,401 of record NC_134485.1, on the reverse strand, counting down.
ACCTTATCAAAAGCCTTTGAAAAATCTAAGACGATCGCATGCACTACATTGCCTTGGTCTGTATTCCTATTTATCTCCCTAAATATACTAATAAGGCTAGCTGGGCATGACCTATCCCTCATGAATTCATTCTATTACAAAGATTTGTGTTATCCAAAATGTATTTAACTTAATTACCCTTCAAGTAGCTTCTCCACTTTTGATGTCAGACTTACAGGTCTATAATTCACTAATTGTGATTTAGCTCCCTTTATAAATAAACGCATGACTTCTGTTTTACGCCAATCTTGTGACACTGAACTTGTGGAAATCGAGTCCTTGAATATTAAATCAATGTCTGGCTATGACAGGACTAAGCTCCTTAACACCCTTTGGTGAATGTCATTAGGGCCAAGTGCTTTATTTACCTTAATTTCTTCAAGCCGCCTTTTCACTTATCCTTGTGTTGGCCAAATGTTAGTTAATATTACGATTATGGCTTCCTTTTGTTGTAATATTTTTGCTAGTGGCTCCTCTCTGTTACAGTACTGTATATACCTAGGTACGTAATTTGTTTAATACGTCTGCCTTCTCCTTATCACAGACTGTTTACTAATCACACAGTGAAATGGTTCTATATTTGCTTTTCTAATCATTTTGCTATTGATGTACTTGAAGGAGTTCTTAAGATTGATCTTACTTCCCATTGTAATCCTCTTTTAATTTATTTGTGTTATTCTGATACCCTTTTGTTGCTTTTCTTACATTCTCCATCAGTCTGAAATGATGTCCCTTCTGACTCCAACAAGCCACATGCCTGACTATTCCTTTTCATGCCTTCCTGTATCTCTTAATTTAGACATGTTGATTTTGATTTGTTTCTTTTATATTTATTATCAAAGGGCATACACTTACTCATCCAACAATAGTTTAAAGAATGCCCATACTGTATATTGTCTGTATTTTTTCCTGAAGCACGTTATCCCAATGTATTCACTGCAGAATATTCCTTAGTCGAGTAAAATCTTCCTTTCTGAAATGAATATGGTTATTTACTATAATCTCTACCTCAAAAAACCTGGGGCAAAAAAAATTGCAACAGATCTATCAAAAGAGGGGGAAAACAATTGTTTTGAATTAGATTACTTTTCTTTGATAAATATGGTGCTGTTTTTGCACTGTATTCCCCCAGTTTTGCAGCTTGGAGTTTAGTATACAGACCCATAAGAGTCTTTGTTGATCCCTCTATAAACTACAATACTGTTTTTCATCAATTATTTCGGCTAGGACTATGTTATCCTCCCCCCCTATATTTGTTAGTACTTCACATTGTTTGTGAATGCCAGGGACAGTATTGCCCCCTTCCAAGTTGGTTACTCAATAATGTATTCTTTTCAAAAGAAAAATGTGTCTGTGTGTTGTACTCATTGCAAATCTACCTTATATTGTATTAAATTAAAAAAATATTCCCAAGAAAACAGCTAAGCTCTTTGAAAGGCATTGTGATGTATCGTGAGCCCTTCCACCACTGCAGGCGCAAAGTCACTATTTAGGTTTGTTGGCCTCTAAAATGTTCTTGATTTTACAATAAGTCCCCCTATTGCCTCGCACCATTTGTTTTGTTTCACTCTACCCTAATACTATTGCGGTTAAGGGATTAAACAGCCCGCTCTTTTTTTATTCCTCACTCTTCCCAGCCCTGTCCCACACCCATCAACCCTCTATTGCTGTCGCCATCACTGACGATACTAACTATTCTCGCTGATCCCATAGCCTTTCCCTGATGTAACTCTGTTCTCTCGCTAGTCTTGACTGTCGCCTTAAATCCCTCTGATCACTTTATCGTTCTCTGTTCCTGGCACCGCGGGCTCTCCAGCTCGTTGGCCAGACTCCCTTTTCTCATTACAAAAACCTTGCCTTTCCCTCTGGTTGAGAAGGTAGATGCTGAATTATGTTTGCTACTTTAGGGCAAGTACGTTTAACTGGGCATATGTTTATCATCATGAACATAATCCACATACGTGGTGATATAATGTGGTTGTAGACCTGGTGCCACAAACAAGAGAGTGGAAGCAAATGACTCTTACTATTCCTACTTTGACTACACTACCCTCACTCATTCTTGGATACTGAATGCACAGTAGACAGTTGGCCCACAGTCCGAGAGTTGGTGCCCAAAGGCTAACACTGACTCTCGCACCTGTCACCCACTTCAAAGGCCTGTGGCTTTGACAAAAATGCTACTGCCTTGATACTCTCTCCATGGGGTTCCATGCACAACCACCTGGTCACAGAACAGAACTGTGGGACATGCCTGCAAGTTGTATGAAGATCCATCCTCCTTTGAACTGCTTCTTCGTCTCCACTGCATAATGGTCTGCTGCAGAACTAACACTCAGGGCCAATTGTGCTTCAGTCAGTTTAATGTGAAATGTTTCAGTCTGTGGTCGAATTGGCTGACAGATAAGTAGTAGTACTGCACCTGATTTTAAAAAGTGATTGAACTTTAACGGCAAACTTCTTTGCACTGTAGTTTAGAAAAATGTCATCAAAAGGTACAGTATGCTGTAAAGATGTTTTTGCATTAAAGAACTTTGAAAATAAAAAAAAGTGTGGATATTGTGAAACGTCACACTTGAACCAGGGTGTTTCCCTACAATGATAGCCAAACACAAAGGTTGCTATATTTTTTTTTTTCAATTATTTCATGATTTAAGCTTAGAGCAAAATAAAAATACTCAAATTAATTAAAAGAAAAAAAGAAGTTGATTTAAAAAAAAAAGTTT